>NW_026515442.1:0-85448 GCF_014898815.1 Panonychus citri
CATTGGTTTAACACTAATGCTTCCTAATTATGATCAATTTTTGTCAATTCCAACAACAATTAGTTAATTAGTTTAATCGTAACAATTGTTATTCTCATAACTGTTTTAATTTAATATAATACATTTTAAATTGTTCATTGTTGAAATAATTCAGGGAAAATTTTCACGGATAAAGTTTTAATTTAAATTGGAAACAACAATTAACATTAATGATGATGATATTTGTGTTTCTATTTAAATAAATTGTTGTTCCTTTTGTTTCAATTATTGATGGTGAAACGAAAAACAGTTTAACTTAATTGTTGTAATTACTTTGAATTAATAGTTGATTTTACAATAACAATTAAGAAAATTCATATATGTATAAATTGAATTAACAATTAAAAACTATCGACTATTAAATGTACAGAGATGAAAATAATTGAATCAAATTAAATTAATTTTGTTTTTCTTTACCAATCCAAATGAGGGTAAATTTTGTTTACATTTTAGTTTTTAATTTAATTGTATTATTTTCCCCAAGAAAATATCAACTTAACCAAACAATCAACTAATTTAATTTACAATCAATTTATTTTTTATTCGTTGCTCATTTAGATAAATCAATTTTGATTGTCTTCGTATTGACATTGATTGGAACCTTTTGCAAAGAGCAAGCATCAACAACCTTAATTGTTTGCATTTTTCACGAATCACTATTTAAATACAATTTACGATCAAAGGTAAATTAAATTGTTCACAATCAACTTTACAGAAACAAATATTTATCCATTTCCATTTTCAGATACTCCAAAATACTGACCGATGGGTTAATTGGGTAAAAAGTAATTTCAACTTGAGAAATATCACCAATTCCAATGGAAAACAGTCTAACTGTAAATTATCATCTTCTTCATCATCAATGGTTCCTCAATCAAAAAGTTCTTGTGCCTTTTATGCAAATATCTTTTACTTTTCCATGGGTTTCATGACAATTTCCTGCCTTCGATTTGCCATCATGAACAATAAGCTTCCCTCCTTCAACAGGTAAGAAAATTTGGTTAATCAACTGAACTAAGAAGCCAATTATTAACTTACAGTTTAGTAGCTTTCTAATGAACGAGATTAATTGTTTATACAAAAAAAGTTGATTGTTGATATTAGAAAATTACAATTTCTAAATGTCATAATCAATATTGTCAATCTAATGGTTTATTTCAAATATCACAATTCCCTGGAGTGTTATCCAATATCTTTTACATTATTGATTGAGGAAAAAAAAGTTACATCATCTGATTATTATCATTGGATTACAATGAGATGATCAGTTGGAAGATTACTGATTATCCAACTTTAATCAGTGGATTAATGTTATTTTTTTTATACTCATAATCATCATCTACATGTTGCTGTAATCATATTGTTATCATCCATTCATTTTCAATGATTAGTTAATGTCAGGATTCAGATTAGTTTACCATTAGTGTAGCAACTTTTCATAAAGCTAATAGCTTTTGACCGGAATCCCCTGAGGAGATTTTCATGATTATCCCTTTTTTTAATACTTCTTGTTATCCACACAATTTTTAAATCTAACATACGATTAACACACTAGGGACAATTTGTCATCTCGATTGTGTATCTAATATTACATTCTACTGATTGTATGTTGCATTTAAATCGCATCCTTTTGGTTCATCATTATTGACTCACCTTCATCCTCATCCTCATCCTCATCATCAGGATGTAAAGTGTTTGTTGAATTGTTTTCTTGTCAAAAGCAGCAACTTTCTGTTATGAAAAATGACTCCCTTGAGTCCACTGACTGTTTGATATACAAGTTATCCCTTATGATGATGATAATGATGTGTGGGTGTTTGGTGATGATGATGGAAGATGAATGCTGAAAAAAGCGGAAATCATGGTCAATGTTAATAATTCACTTCGATTATCTTAATTACATGTTCATCATCTGATTGCTTAAAGCTCAAGCTGAATTTCTGGTTACTATCAAAAACTAATTCAACCTTTCAAATGTGTTGATTGTTGTTACAACAAACAAACTTGATCAACACATAGATTATGATCAATATATTCAAATAAATCAATCGAAATTGAAATTGATAGTATTTCAACAGCATTGGCAAACAATTTATGCCATTGATCATAATTATCTATCCATAAGTTTAAACAGTAGTTTGTATTTAGTGTTTTCTATTTGAATTTCATCTCACTCAGTGATTAATATAAAAAAGAGGGGGAAGTTCATGTCAAAGTTCAAGATGATTTTCATGAATATTATCTCATTGAAATCGATTGAGTCAATTCAGGTGAATCAAACTTTTATCAACACAATCAGATCAATAGATAACTAAATTTTTGGTCTCTTTTCATGAGAAAAATTGTCAATATCTTTTCAGAATTATCATGTTACACAATCTCCACAATGGTTTACAATTTCAATCTTCCGCTTCCTCATCAGAACCAGAAAAGTTTCTCATTCATTCATTTCCTATTCTTTTGTCATCATCATCTGATTGATTTACTTTCTCATCTTCTTTTACTTTTTATACTTGACAAAAAAAATGATCGCTCAGAAAATGTGATTTCCTTTTGGTCAGTTGGCTATTCAGTTGGACAGTATTTCGATTGTTATTGTTATTGCTATTTATTTGATTTCGATGAACTTTTGGCTTCCAAAATATGGAAGAAGGGGATAAATTCAGAAACATGAGAAGAAAATTTTTGCCTGGGAAATAAAATTCAGGGTAAAAAGCTCAGAGTACATGGAACATGATGAGATAATAACTAAATCAGATTACGATTTTTTTTATATTGAATTGCAATTGAATTGGTTAGGTGAATACAAATTGAAAATAGTTCATTATCTTCATTGAGTGGATTCAACATTGGTCATCTTCCTGTTATCCCTCCCCCCCTCTCTCTCTCTAATGGTACACATGATAAAACCGGAAATAGTATTATTATATTAATATGGAATGAGATAAAACCCTCTCTGATATTATAAAAGGATAATGTGTCCATAGGATAAAGTAAATTCTGTCAGATTTCATTGACAGAACGATGAGTCGGATACAAAATTGAATTTTATCATCAGGTTCATGTTAAGTTCTGCCTTTTACTTTTAAGGAACAGAAGAAAATTTTTTTTTTCTTTGACAAAGTGACCACTTCAAATGAGAGGTTTCATCTTATGCGATGAAATGTTGAGAATTTCATTTTTCTTTCTATGAGATTGAATTTGTTGGATGACTATCAGTATTACCCAAACTCAATGATGATTAACGTGATGGTCACTATTGGTCAGTGATAATCAACACATATTAAGATGAAAACAAGTAATACAGATTAAGATGTGATAGTTAATCTCAGCAATTTTCAAATGGATTACATGTTAATCCAATTTTCCAAGATTTTAGCTAATATCCTTTTTGCTTGATAATCTAGATAAACAAACGGACATTAGTACATTGGTCACTCAGTATTATCATTCCGATGAAAAAGTGGATTCAGTTATGTTTCATCATCAATTAAATTCCAAATGGATTAGTATTTTTCTACTTGTACTGACGTGAGATTAACAAAGAAGAGAATAAGATTGAAAAAACTTAATGGAGCTTAGATTGTGTAAATGATCAATTAACTAAATTAAAACGTTAATCACAGTTAGTGGAGTGATCTAGAATCCATTAGATTTGACACTCTCTAATTCAAGGATAATCACCTTGTCTTAATCCTCAACAGTTAAACTTGTTTGTCTATTCAAATCTATAATAACACTGGGATTCTAATATCATTTAAAATGATTGTTGGAAAAAAATTATCGATTCCAATACAATTTAAAGCTTAATTATTGACAGTAAGTTAAATGGTTCATTTTAATTATATAAGCGGACATCAACTAATTAGTCCAAATTTATGATAAAGTAACATTCATCATCAAGTTAATCTACCTGATGATGATGTAATACTTATTTAGTATTAGTTTAATTGTTTATGATAATGATAGTTAATGATTAATAGACAAAAATCAATCAATAACTAGTGTAAAAATCAATTCTCATAAATATCAGCCATAAATTAATAACAATTAATTGTCATGGCTACTGTAAAATTAAGTAAATAAATTATAATGGATTGAGACATATTCAAATGGTGAAAATCCATCGATAATTAAAGTTAATTGTGATAATTAAAAGGTAAAACAAAGTTTTAATTACAGTAGTTGTTGAATAAAATTAGGTGATATTAACTTGGTTGACATAAATTGTTTGCAAAACTATTGAAATGATTTAGGGTTATTAATTAATCTGATTTTGATCACTATGGTTATTTACCATTTTTATTAATTTTACTATTGATTAGCTAACCTAAATTGTCAATAATTAATTAATCCATTACTAGTATCTCACCAATCTTTCAAGTATTATGAGTGATATTTTAAGTCTCGATAATTATTAATGATTAATAATCAAACATTAAACTTTTTACCTATTTCATTATTTATCATCATCAAGTGTAGTGGGATTTGGATTGGGGTTATTATTATCATCTTCATGATAGTAATCATTGTTATTGTTATTCTGTTTTAATTTACGTGACTCAATTGATTCCTCATGATGATTCAGGTTCTGAGGGTCAGATTGAAAGCTCAATTGATTTCAACAACACACCATGATAATGATAATCATCAAACAAGAAATGAATTTATTACAATCATCATCATGATAACTGGCCTTCTGATGATGTTTATTATTCCGTGACAATTGACTTATTGATATAATACTTTACAATCAATCCATAGTTTTATCTCTCAAATCAATTTAGAGAGAGAGAGAGAAATTCGAGAGTTAATCCATCAATAATTTATAATCTATTGATTTGAATCGTTGTTAATTCATTATTGACTAATGGTTTTACTATTGATTGAAGAAATGAAATCAATTAGTTATCTTCAATTTGGTTAATAACATAATTCATGAATCATGTTTACCTTGATTAAGATTTTCAGTGGAAACTTTTTATTAATCCAATAGTTTTTATCTTATAGTAAAATCTTTTCATTCACCACCCACTATGAACCACCCGCTGCCCCTGATGATATAAACTGTAAGACAGACATATTGGCTTATGCAGCTGAGATTAATATCTTTTGTTGTATTAGCTCAATTTGCTTTTCAATCTCAAATAAGGTTAGTTTTATATCCGTTTCCTGTTGGACCTCCAATCGGGAGAGAAGGTGGAAAATAAAAGAATTGATTATCATTACTCCTTTATCTTTTTCTTTCATCATCATTCTTTTAGTGCAACTTTTATCTTTGCTTCGAAACCAGAATTCTTGAGTAGATTCTTAAATGTAATATGAAGTTTCTGATTCAGAATTTTCATTACCATCATCATAAGAAGAGCAACAGTAATCTGATCTTCTCTCTCACTCTTCCATTGCTTAGAACTCACATTCCACTTTCGATCTAATTATCATCATCATGATATTCATACTCTCTCTCTCTCTCTCTCTGCCTCTTTCTCTATCAATCAAATGGGTGAAAATAAGCAGAAAAAATGAGTAAACAGCTTCATCTATTATCTTTATTATCATCCTGTGGTTTTATGAATTGTGATGAACTTTTTTATCAAGAATTTCATCTTTATTCCATTTTCCCTGAAAGATCACCTTTGGCCATATTCATGAATATTAATTAATTCAGGTAAATCTTCATGAACTTGAGCTGATAAGAAGTCTCTGATTATCATGTATCTAATTCATATTCAAAAGTTGTTTATCTTTGAATGCCTATCAGACTGAGTTTTTATATCGTTTTTCATAATGTGTTTCATATTTCATCATGAAATATGGTTAAAAGTTGTAAGAAAACAGTTAAAATATATTTGAAAGAGTTTAACTTAATCATGCAACTGAATAGTTTCATCATGATTATGTCAAATCGCTTTTAATAATCATCATTAAGTATACCAGGTAAAAAATTTTTACTATCATGAAATTGAGAATTCATTATATTACTATTATGGAATTGATTCAATCCTAAGATAAATTCATTATCTTATTCATGATTACTCAAGATTTATCAGTATTTTTCATGTTACCACCCCAACCATTATTCTCATGATGATTATCATTTGAATTCAGTTTAAAATTCACTGGAAATGTAAATATTAACTTGATAATAATTTCTCAAACATAGTCATGAGTAGTTACCAGAAGTTTGCATGAGCATAATCATCAAGAAATTAATAAAATAATTATTAACACTTCCAATTGGCTATTCAATTACGATTCCAATAACGATTAACTCTCAGCATTAGTTGATTTCCAATTGAATTCCTATGAGAATGTGAAAAATAATTCACCTTTGATCTTATGATTAGATTGGAAAATGGCGATATTGTAAGTTTTTTCATTCTCCCATGAAATATGTAAACAAGAGAAATTGTTCAGAAAAAAATATAGTCATTAATTGTTAACAATTTAATTATTTTCAGTTAATCATGTTTACTAATCATCTTCCTTTTTCCTTTCCATCCAAGAGTTTGTTCAGTTCAATTAGTTGTTTCTTAGTAAAACTTTGATGAAGATTGGGAGGTTTTATCCTCCACCTTCATCATCATTATAAAGCTCATTATTTTCCTAATTGTTAAATAATCAAAATCAAGAGAAAAAGTCTTCGGATTTTTTTATCAATTCGTTGTTAATTCACTTCTGACTCTACCCTGCTCATTAGGAATAGATTAAGATTGAGAAAACAGGGTGGACTGGATAAGTAGATGAGGGAAAAAAAGTTAATTGTTAAGCTAAAATATCAATTAGCTGAAATGTCAAGTTGATGAAAAAAAGTTGCAAGTTTTTTTATCTTTCGTGAAAATAATCATGAAATCAGGGGGATATTCATGATCGTTGACAAAATTAGTCTAATTAAGGTAATCATAATTTGATTAATACTCTTTAATGATTTAATAGTAACAATCAATCAATACAGTGCAATGATTAATTGATTTTTCAATTTCTATTTTTAATCAAAATTCCCAACATGAATTACTGATTTCTCTGTATTCACAATCATTCATCGCCAGGAACTTTTAATAAGTATTAGCTCAATTATAATATCTCTTAGGTGGCCAATTGGAACATCTATTTTTTTCATCTTACCATGAACCTCATGCTGTTCTCACGATGCTATTTGTCCAGATTATTTTAGTCTTCAGCCCATTGATTTACAAATAAGAGAAAACAATCAAACGATTATCAAAGTTGATTCAATCAAAGATGACGATTTTATTATCTTACCTACCATTAGTCGAACTAATTTTCAATTCAAAAAAGGTTCAATTGTGTATTATGGAAAAGGTGAAGACAATTGAACGTGATTAAGTTGATCGAATTTGTAAATATCATTGATTTTCAATTGAACTTTTTTTTTCTGCAAACGATTGATAAATATAATCCAAACAACGGTAAATCTTGGATCATTATCATTATCATGATAATCTCATGATGATGGTAGCAAAAGTTATGATGAAAATTCATCAACGATTCAGATCATTATCCAGAATATGTGATTAGAGTAAGAATGATCATCATCAAGATGACCATCAAGACATAAATCTGATAATGATTCTGGTTAATGATAATATTTTTGTGATATTACCTTGAATTCATAATTGATGATGGCTAAGAAAAGGATTAAGCTTCCTGATGACTTATCATTAGTATCATTGAAGGAAAAAAAGATGACCAATAAAAAAGATGAGTAATTTAGAGCAGATTGTTAATGATGATTCTGTTGATTCTTGTTATGTTAGTCTCATTTTTTTATCCTTTTTCTTATATTGAGAATGAGGCTCATTCCATAAGTGCCGCAGGCATCATAGAGATTAAAGTGAAAGATATGAGATTATCATGAATGTGGAAACTCAAGTTTCGCTTCATCAAATGATGAAATAAACACGATTCTCTCTCTCTCTCAATCCACTTACTCTGTAGTCTATGATAGTGATATAAATTAAGATGAAAGTTTATCTTGTTTATCATCAAAAGCAATAAGTGATAACATGTTTTATTGTCAATGACATTGTCTTATTAAACTCTCATCAAGATGAAGATGATGATAATCATGATGATATCGCAGGTAAATTGTTATCGACAGAATCATGATCAAGATCCAATATTAAAGGGTGTGGCATAGTTGTAGGTTGTAAACTCAGAATGAGATTAAATCTCATTAACCCAAATGATAACTGTAAATGGTTTTCATTTTCTTACACCCTCAAGGGATAATGAAGATGACGAGGATGACTATATCTACCTCATCACTAATAATAATAATGATCATCATGATGATAACCTTTCACATCTTCACCATCATCATTCAAGTCTATTTATTAATTTAATTACCGTTGACCATCAAACTCAATTGAAAATATCTCTTTTTACTTGACAAAAGCCAAACTCTCTAATTGTATCAGCCAATAAATATCAACATTTTCATGATTAATTTATCAGTAAATTTGATGAATTGGATTAACACCCAGCACAAGATTAAGATGATTATCTGTACATGTCAATTAACTAGAAATCCCTTTTGATAACAAGTTGATAGTAATTTTTACTCTTCAATATGTGATATTAATTGTTGATAACATGGAAAATATTAATTGAAAGTACAAAATTTAACTTGACAATTATCCCTTTCATTTATATCACTCTGATTAATCATTTCCGTTAATCTGATTGTTTCTGTTTTTCAATCCAATCTTTTTACAGACTAGATAATCCAGCTCGTATATTAACATCACCTTATCGACAGCTTAACTATGCTTTTATTTGGTCTTATAATTGTTGGCTTTTACTTTATCCGGTCAATCTATCATGTGATTGGTCATCAACATCAATTCAACTAATCGTCTCACTGATTGATCCAAAAAATATCCTTACACTTTTACTATTCATCTCATTAACAGTTATCCTATTGAAAGGTGATACAATCACTTGGATGGTAAGTAATACTCATAATATTATTTTCATCTTGTTCACCATCATCATCATCACTCCGACTCTTAATCCTCTACAAGATTATCTTTCAATGATTCAATGAATGATCTATATCCATCTTGGAGATATTAATAATAATATTCAAGATTTAATTTAGGTAATTTAATAACTATGAATGAAAGTTTATTCATCTATTTCTCTCTCATTCGCATCCTCATCTTTTCCATCAGTTGGCATCACTCGAAGGCATTTCTACATAAGATGATGATGATTAACTCTCTTGTGCACTGATAACCATTTCTGTCAATCTTTATCGCTGCATTTGTATCTACAGTTTACTTTTATTTCCTCATCAGAATCAGAGTTAAATGAACCAGTCGAGTATATACTAATCATCCTCTCTCTTCCTCTTCCAAAGTTAGTTTTCTCTTTTTTCTCCATCATCATGATAATCATTTGGTGCTCATCATCTAAAACACTAGCATCCTTATTATATTGTTATTCTTTGTGTTCTGATCTTTTCTCTTTATCAATTCCTTGGAACTGGAAGACTTTTTTTGCTCTTCTTTTCTCTTTCACTTTTCTCTTCTTCTTGCATATTGGTATCATCCTCATCTTATTAACCATTACATGAGCTCATCATTATCATCTTCATTTTATCAACGTTCTAATTAAATGTTATCCAAAGCCGGAAAACCTCAGAGCCGGAAGCTCAAAGTCAAAGCCAATAACGATCAACATCATGGAAAAGTATGATGAAAATGATGGAAATTCAGACTTTTCTCATGATGATAATGATGAAATAAAAAGAAATTCATCATCATCATCATCATCATGTCTGTTGAAATGAAAGATTCTGATTCCATCACAGGATGATCATTAAGCTTTGGGAGAAAATTGCTCAATCTCTGGTTACTTTAATTGCAACTCATACACTCAGAATTTATAAGATGATGATTATCTTGAAACTGAATTTTAGCTCCATTTTCAAGGAAAATCTTAAAACAACAAAGAGATAAACCTTAATTACCAACAAAAACAAAAAGATAATCAAGAAAAACAATTAAATCTATAACAATATTTTGCAACTAATGATTCTTAGTGATAAGGTGGAGTTGATGAGCTGCATGATAATCCTCATGAACAACCTTTAGATAACCTTAATGATCATCAGATAATTAAGAACCATAATTATTTCTAAATTGATTATTCTTACATATCAGCGATAATTATCCTTAATGATGAAACTTCAACGATTAGTTAAGAAAACGAAAAATTTTCCCTCATCGATTACAACTCAATTTGAATTCTAACACATGAAAAACTCTCTGAATGTTACATGATAAAATCAGATCATCTCCAGATCCTACCGTTCATATTCAGTTCCAATTTTCACTCTTTATCTTTCTGTTCATCCTAACTTTGTTCAATATCATTTCTAATATCAACTGTGTTTCAGTTTAGTTATTTGAAAGATAAAATTCCCAATAAACTGACTCTTAATGTGCGATAATATTATTAATAAGAACTTTCAACTTCTCTTTTTTTTCATTCTCTGACCGGTGGTCATTCATATCTTTATCTCTGTATTCTAAGTTTCAAATAGTCTTAGTAATTTCCTTCTTCCTTTTTATTATTAACAGTATCCTCGTAATCCTTTATTGTATTCAAATTCTCTAGAGATGTTGTGAGAAAAAGTTTTGTTTCCATCATGAAGGAGAAAGAGAGATGATCATGAATCTAGATTTTCAAATCAAAATTCTGTCCAAAATTTCATGAGGAGAAAATTTTAACCGAAGAATAAAATTTTTATTTCCTCTTTCTGTTTTCAGTGATTCTAATTTACATTTCCGGTTTCCGTTCATTCCTTAGATGCTTTAATTACTTTCTTTTAAATCTATTTATCAAAAACACAATTGAATTCAGTTCAGTTAATTGACAACAAAAACATGGTTGAATTCACTGATTTTCAAATAACCTTTAAAATCCTAACTAATGATACAATTGTCGATATTGATGATTATATTATCCTAACCAACCAACCACCCAGTGAGACTTATAATGTAGTATTTACTTGACCATTGGTCAGCTGTTCAGTTTTCCTCTTTTTCTCTGCCAGGAGTTATCATAAAATATTATTACTGTTATCATGACTTTAATTGTAATGTTAACATTTGTGAAACAAATTGATCATCCAAACAAATCGCTGATCTAGATAATTGATAATCAATTTAATTTAATATAAACAGTAAATAGAAGTGAAAATTTAATGATAGAAACAATTTAATCTGATTAAATCGATTATTATCCAATAACAATTACAACCTAAGCAGTATAGATAATCAACTCTAGGAATCTAGATAAACAATCAACATATTTAATCACCATCAACATGAAGATATAAATTAAACATGAAAATTTGATGGAACAAGTTGAACAAATACCATATTAACCCAATAATAATTTCAGGTTACATGAGATTTTATGATAAATGGAAACGGAAATGAAATAAATGTTATTTCAATTTAAGGTATTTTGCAGCAGAGAGAGAGAGAGAGAGAAATTCGATTCCATTATAAATTGGATTCTGAATGAAATCGGAAATGAAAAGATTAGACTATTAATACTTTTCCATGGTTTCCAATTCCGTTGGATAGATGATTTCATGATGAATTCAACTTTCAATGAAGGAATTGTAAATGGTGTTACTACACGTACTTTGATGATGATTCAAGAATCCATAATCTAACTGATCAAATCCCAATGTTGTTCCGTATTCAAATGATTAATTTTGTAAGAGATGATCTCAATATCTATAGAGCCCATTGAAGCTAACCCGAAATCTTGAATTCCCAATATGATGGTGAACCTTATTCACTAATTTCATTAAATTATACTAATTCTATATTTGTAATAATTAAATTTAATCATAGGCAATGGGATTCATGGTGATCACATTTTTACCCGTATCCAATATATTTTTCCCGGTGGGTTTTGTTATCGCTGAAAGGGTTTTATATTTACCATCAATGGGTTTCTCAATGATACTTGCCCGAGGGTTTATTTTACTTTACTCATCAATTATCATCAAAAGTAAAAGGTAAGTGATTTAATCAACTGTCAATCTGTAAACAATTAACATTCAAATTTCAATCTGATTTCATTGATTTTCACAAAATGAACTTTTCTCAATCCTTTCATCCTAATACAAACTAATAACTATTATTTACTCATGATAATAATTATATTGTAGTGATTTATATTTTTTTTTCAGCTGATGATAAAGTCTATGAAATTAAGTGAGCTCTTAAATTATCATTCTCAGTTCCTAATGATGATAATATCATCTACTTATCATCATGTTCTTGTTTTTTTTGTATGAATGAAACCCTTGAAACTTAATCTTCTTTCCTGTTGTTATTCACCATGAAATTTAAGCTCATTAACTACACAAGATGAAAATCATCTAACTGTTGAAACAATTAACTAAATAACCTTAACAATTTGCATATTGATAAGTGTATTTTTTGGCTCACTCTTCATCCATTATCAGCATCTTAAGTGTCTAGGCTTCAATTGACCTCAAGATCATGATGATTGTTACAATCAAATAATCAATTTAATGAATGAAACTAACTTTAAGTGTGGAGACAATTAATTTCACTTGTTTATTGTATTTAACTGATAATTACAATTGCATTGCTATAATACAATTGTAATAATGATGAGGATGTTATCATCATCTTGAATAGTGAAGATGAGCAAGATGGATAAAGTGTTGTTAATTACTTTAATTTAGATTGCATTTTGTTGCTTTTGTTATTGTTGAAATGTTGTTTCCAATGTTGAATCCATTAAACAGTGATACTAATCACTTTAATTGTGACTTAATCGCTAATGCAATCATTTCCCTTTCCTCTACACTTTCCATCTCCATCCTCATCCTTAAAACCCTCTCTTGATCAACTTCGTCACATTTTCTTGTTATCATTATATCCTCTTTAATCGTTGTCACAGTTTCCATAGAAACTGTTGATAAATCTTTTATATTTGTAGCTAAATTAACTCTAAATACTCACAACAAATACTATATGAATACACAAGCTAATCATCTTGAAGGTTATCAGAACTACAGATAAACTGTCATCACTTTTATGATAATCTCACTGATTATCATCATTCATGTAACCAGATTAATACTCATATTCAAATATCAATTGATGATAAGAAATCAATTTCTCTTTCTATCTCAAAATCACTGAGATAATCTTCGATAAAGATTAAGTGATAATCATAGTTTTATTCACAATTTTTTCACCCAAAAAAAACTCTCGATGTAAATTCATTGATTTACTATTGATAATGTTTACTCAATGATTTATGGTATGAAATATCTGCAATTTCATTGATTGGAATTCACTTATTCTCATGGAAAATCAATAGTTCATCTGATGAACTATTGATCAATCGATAATCTTACCTGATTAATTGATTGTGATCACCTTCAATTTTAATTTAACTCTAATAACTTAAACTGATTAAGAATAACAATTTTCATTACTTTGAGAGGATCAAAATTTAATTTAATAAAGAATAAAACTTTCGATAAGATAATGATGATAAACATGAACATTATCAATTGTGACATAAAATCGAAGGCGAAAAAAATTAATTTAATAACAAATTTCAAATTTAACTGAATCACTCTCATCTTACTCAATCCACTCCAACATTTTCCTCGACTTCATCATCATCATCCATTGCTCACAACAATTACAACTGTTGATTTGACACTTTTGTTTTGTTAACTGTAAATTCAATTAAATTTTTACTTTTCAATTCTGTTTATAAACATTATCATCATTATGAACAATATTTACCCTGAAAAACTAGGAAGGGATAACATGATAAAATAATGCAAGTGAAAAACTTTTTCCTTCCCTCTCCTTGATTGTTATTAATTTCTTGATTGTTTTGGTTCCCTCACTCTTTAAGTTGATTGTTACCAATGTAATTTGAATTTTCTTGTGTTCATACAACACACACACACACACACATACATACATACAGAAACAGTTAGTGTTGACATGATGCAATTTAATTCCTGTCTAATCATAATATCATGGCAACAATTTACTGTTAAAATTGAATTGAATTTGTTACACAAATGTTGTTGCATGATGAAGACAATGCAATAGAAAACAATAAACTTTTATGCATACCCATGCAGACACATTCAGTTTAGACACAATGAGCATTCAGCTTGATTCAATTATACTGTTGTATTATTATTATTATTATTATATCAGAATGTGTATTCAATTAAAATGCAAATACAGTTAAGTGTCTGAGTGATTGTTATCAGAATGATAAAAGTGGTAACAGTAAATAACATTGAACCAACAATAACCAAAGGTAAATACACTTTCTGATTGTATGTTATTAATTGAATAGTATTGAATTATTATCATTATTATTATCAGTTTTTTTCTTACATTGGAATCTGTATTTATCTCAATTATACTGATGAGGATGATGATGATCACGAATGTATTAGTTTGATGATAGGAGGTGAAGAAAATGTTAACCATGATGTTGATAATAAATTGTAAATGAATGAAATGAGTGAATAAATATTATCCATGATGATGATTCCATGTAAATGCTAACAAAATATGATCAAGATGAAAGGTTTCCATGTAATAGTAGATGTATGTTCACATTCAATAATTGGATGAGGATGATGAAAGGATGCCAATCATTGATATTAATTATCATCTGGATGAAAGAAAAGTGAGATTTATTGAATTAGTAGATTTCTCATGTTCGTGATAATTTCATGAAGATTAGCCCTTTGATTACTTATTAATTTCAATGGTTTCATGATTATATCAGTTTCTTTTTATATTTACTTTTCACATCCTCAGGTAGATTACTAAATGTATTTATTACTTAGAAATATTCAAGTTCTGACTAGCAATCCATTTCTATCTTGAAACTTTACTATTGAACATTCAGTGTTCTCGAAGTGGCTTCTTTGCTGGTTTGATGTATTAGTTTTATATTCAGTGGAAGCTTGAAGATGAAGCTAATGATGACTAGAGCTTTGTAGCTATTAAGCAACAGTAAGATGAAAGAAAGAAGCTTATGGATGGCGATGGAAAATTATTGGAGGCTAACAAGAAGCCAGGGTGGAAATTAGAGAGTAGCTGGTGAATCAACAGTGAGGTGGAAAAGGAAATGTGTGAAAATGAATTTTCACTTTTCTTCCTTTTACAAAGAAAACCTATGGAACCATAAGAAATGGTAATAAGATGAGAAATAAAAAGCTCAATAATAATAATATTCATTCATTGAAGGGTGAAAATTGATAGAAGTATTTCCAACCATATTACTGTTATTGTAATCATCATGATAGCGATGGGTGGGTTAGGGTGAGGAGATGATGATAAAAGGCAGAGCGGAAAAAAGTTTCTCATTTTTAATATGCAATAGAAAACACTATGTATTTTTATCATCTATCTGCTTGGAGCAATAGAGAAGGTGAGAGAGAGAGAGAAAGAGCCATGATTCTGGTGATTATGTGAAGACTCTGAGTATCATGGTAATTTTTTTCTTTCATGGAAAATGCAAATTCAAATGTCTCTACAATATTGAGGTAATGTGATAACTTTTAGTTTATTAGTTTTTTTACTGACCATTTACCGTTAGTCATTTATGAGGGAGATGAGATTCAACTGAGCTTCTGGGGAAAGTTATCTTTGACACATTATCACCTCTTACAAAACGACAGCTATTATGATGGAATGACCATCAAGATAATTCAAAAGACTTGAGGTAATTATCTTACTCATTGGAATGGTCATTTAGTTTTCACTTCTTCATGTACCTTTCATTTGAGAATATTGAGCTTTAGATATTCAATATTCTAGTCTTTGAGGCTTTGTAATATTTTATCAACTCTTGAGGTAACTTTTTCATTTCCTTTATTTCAACTGAAAAATATAAAGTGACATTTATCAATATCCGATTTCCATGATTGTCTAAATCTCTGTTATTTTATATATATATTGAATAAAATAAATAATATTAATCATCGAGTATGAAATCAATTCAGCTTCAGTTCAGTACTTTGAGTCATAATTTCATATCCTGGTTCCCGGTGTAAACTTGAATGTTTTGACTATCAAATCATGTCTCGGATTGAATTCTGAGTCTGTTGACACTTTTTTACCATTTAATTCAAGTTGCTAAATGTTTATTTCAATACTATAGTCTTTGGATAACATCATTTAATAAATCAATCTGATTTGAATAGGTCATCATGGGAATAGTCAGAACTTTATTTTGTCAAGTTTGAAAGTTTTACAAACGAAATAAAATGAAACTAAAGGACCAAAACTCATAAGAAAATGAAATTTGATTCCCAAATATATGTATCATTGGATATCTTTATCATGATAATCGTTTACCAAATGAAAGAAAAGTTCATTCATGATAATCAGCCCGATGAATAAGCGAGATTGGAAAAAAATTGACATGATTGTTCACTGAATCGTATTGAACATTCAATATAATGTAATTGAATTCACAAGGAATCAGAAATAAATCATATCCAATCACATCAATGAAATTCAAAAGGTTTACAGACTTGACAATGTTTATAATCATTTCAGAGCATTGGATCAACAACTAATTAACAATTAATTGTTTTCTCTTTTTCTCTTTTCCTTTAACAATTAGATGGATACAATTAACATTTTATTTGCTCACAATCGTATTCCTATCAAGTTTAACAATCAAAACAACCCACCGCTGTAGTGAATGGTAAGTTAATTGATTTTTAGTACTACAAAAAAGTCCATCAAGCTAATGGTAAGCGGTTAACAATCAATGAGAATGACAAATTGTCAATGATGTTTTTTGAGTTTTATGTTGATTATGAGCAGGTTGATAAACAATTGAACGATAATAAATAATATTGTTATGATTGAAATTTTCTACTCCCAATCTTATATATCAAACCAAAGCCAAAGAAACATCAATTTTGACACTAACTTTATTGTTTTTTAGCTGTTCCAAGCTCTTATTATGTGTCTATTATAAATTTGAGATAAAATCATTTGAAAAACAACAATTTTCTGTGAAATGAAATGTTTATATTGTTAACTATTTAGTTGGTGTTAGATTAATACAATTGATGACTTTTTTTTGCAGTTCGATTGTTATTTCATTTGAAAGAAATGAAGAGGAAAAAAGTTCCGAGGAAAATGTTGATATTCAGTGGAGATTGTGAATCACTTTTTGTAGCTTGATTCGTTTTCATGTTACTTTATTTTCTGCTTTGCTTTGCATTTACTATTGTCCATTGATTTGGTCACAATTGTAGTAGTTTCAATCTTTTACCATGTAGACTTTGAATCCAATCGACTTATCAATGATACTTTTTGATGATGATAATGATGACGATAATAAAGATGCATGATGAATACTCAGATCCCTTTGATTGAGTGATAAGATGATTGGTAAAAATTGAGATGATAAAAAAGATGCTACTTTTTTTCCTCATATTCTGTCTTCTTTTCGTCATTTTTTTTTCGTTGGGAACAATTTTCATCATAATGAATATCAGGTGACATGTAAAAGATTGATGTCTTGTCGACTCTGAATTTTTATCAACATGACAATGATGATGAGAAAAAAATGATGAAAATATCAGTAAAAGAGAGAGAGAGAGAGAGAGAGAGAAAAAATCGCTGATCTTCCCAAAATGAACTAGGAAATATTGAGAATTGATAACAAGGTTTCCATGACAACCGATGCTACAAGTTAACTCTGAATTTTGGATACAAATAAGGGGAAAGATTGATAAGACAAAATTTTCATCAAGCTTGAGTAGTTAGGAAAACGTTTTGATATTTTTCCTTCTGAATTATTCTGATGAAATTTTCTCTCCTGATAAACATTTTTCCAGGGTAAGCTGAAACTTTTACATGGTGATAATAATACTCCAAGTTTTATTCATTTTCATGTCAATCAACCTTCAATTTTGTAAATTCAATATATAAATATAACTCAGGCAATGAATCAGAACTTTTTTTTCTCACTTGTTCATTTGAACATTTCAATCATGATAATCATTTTCATGCTGACTTTCATATTAATATTACTAATTCCAATCAATATCAATTTGATTCAGTATATGCTACCTATGGGAATTGATCATCATTACTGCATTAATAGTTTGATGTATTCTCAATTGATTGAGACAACAATTAACTACAATTATCATGGAAAATTGATAAACTATTTTGCTATTATTGATTGAATCTTGTCATTGATTTTCAAATTGATTTTTGATTTTCTTTTCTCTTCATCAGGAAAAATGAGTTATCATTATTTACTTCCGGGTTGAATGTTAATCCAGGTAATGTGAAACTATTGAACAATGTTGGCAGATTATACGAGGATCAAGGTAATCTTGCTTTGGCTTTAAGTTACTATGAGAAATCAGTTACAATTGAGCCAGATGATGTTCGAGGCTACCTGAATTTAGGTAAAGCATTGACCAAAATCGGACGTTTACCGGAAGCGGAAATGTTTTACCGTAAAGCGTTGGATTTGATACCAAAATCAAGCAGGTCAACATCACCTCTCAAAAATTCAAATGATATTTCTGAAAATATTGATCCCTTACCTGTGGATAAGTTGTCAGCAAATTCATACCTTGCATCACTTTCTTCAAGGTCATCACTTTCACTCTCATTATCTTCACTGTTGACCTCATCTTCAGCGCCATTACTGCCAACTCCATCATCATCAGTATCTTCCTTAATTGCTGATAAACCTATTGAGCAACAAAATACTGATCAAAGTAAAATAATTGGAAGGTTATCTTTCCCTGTTTATGAGAGACTGGTCAACCAAGGGACCAATACTGACCATAATGATTATACCCTGATAGACTATAATGATGCCGTTAATGGTCATCATCAAGATGATAATTTGAAAGAATCAAAAACAACAACAACAATTACAACTGATAACAACTTATCTTCATCAATTACATTAAATCATTTACAGGGTTTGCTTAATTATGCCTCACTTATAAGTCGAGATGAATCTCGTCTTGATGAGGCCAATCGGATGTTTTAACTATCGCCTCCCTGAGACCAGATTATTCAGCAACATATTCAACATGGATTCAATCCATGATCAATGCTGGTTCTGTAAATAATAACAAAAATCATAATGATAACGATAATGACGCAACCACCATCAATGGTAATCAATTCAATGATGAAACAATTTTATCTCAATTTACCTTAAACAATAAGCAAACGGATCCAAATATTTTGTACAATGTAAGTTATATTGTTTATCACTCTTATCATCATCATCATCATCATCATCATCATCATCATCATCATCATCATCATCATCATCATCATCATCATCATCATCATCATTATCACTGTTTGACTTTGTTTCTTTGTTTCGAAAAGTTTATCATCCTCATCAACTATTGAGATAATCCTTCATCTTCCTTAATCTCTTTCACTTTCTCTTTCTCTTTTCCTTTAACAATTAGATGGATACAATTAACATTTTATTTGCTCACAATCGTATTCCTATCAAGTTTAACAATCAAAACAACCCACCGCTGTAGTGAATGGTAAGTTAATTGATTTTTAGTACTACAAAAAAGTCCATCAAGCTAATGGTAAGCGGTTAACAATCAATGAGAATGACAAATTGTCAATGATGTTTTTTGAGTTTTATGTTGATTATGAGCAGGTTGATAAACAATTGAACGATAATAAATAATATTGTTATGATTGAAATTTTCTACTCCCAATCTTATATATCAAACCAAAGCCAAAGAAACATCAATTTTGACACTAACTTTATTGTTTTTTAGCTGTTCCAAGCTCTTATTATGTGTCTATTATAAATTTGAGATAAAATCATTTGAAAAACAACAATTTTCTGTGAAATGAAATGTTTATATTGTTAACTATTTAGTTGGTGTTAGATTAATACAATTGATGACTTTTTTTTGCAGTTCGATTGTTATTTCATTTGAAAGAAATGAAGAGGAAAAAAGTTCCGAGGAAAATGTTGATATTCAGTGGAGATTGTGAATCATTTTTGTAGCTTGATTCGTTTTCATGTTACTTTATTTTCTGCTTTGCTTTGCATTTACTATTGTCCATTGATTTGGTCACAATTGTAGTAGTTTCAATCTTTTACCATGTAGACTTTGAATCCAATCGACTTATCAATGATACTTTTTGATGATGATAATGATGACGATAATAAAGATGCATGATGAATACTCAGATCCCTTTGATTGAGTGATAAGATGATTGGTAAAAATTGAGATGATAAAAAAGATGCTACTTTTTTTCCTCATATTCTGTCTTCTTTTCGTCATTTTTTTTTCGTTGGGAACAATTTTCATCATAATGAATATCAGGTGACATGTAAAAGATTGATGTCTTGTCGACTCTGAATTTTTATCAACATGACAATGATGATGAGAAAAAAATGATGAGAAATATCAGTAAAGAGAGAGAGAGAGAAAAAATCGCTGATCTTCCCAAAATGAACTAGGAAATATTGAGAATTGATAACAAGGTTTCCATGACAACCGATGCTACAAGTTAACTCTGAATTTTGGATACAAATAAGGGGAAAGATTGATAAGACAAAATTTTCATCAAGCTTGAGTAGTTAGGAAAACGTTTTGATATTTTTCCTTCTGAATTATTCTGATGAAATTTTCTCCTGATAAACATTTTTCCAGGGTAAGCTGAAACTTTTACATGGTGATAATAATACTCCAAGTTTTATTCATTTTCATGTCAATCAACCTTCAATTTTGTAAATTCAATATATAAATATAACTCAGGCAATGAATCAGAACTTTTTTTTCTCACTTGTTCATTTGAACATTTCAATCATGATAATCATTTTCATGCTGACTTTCATATTAATATTACTAATTCCAATCAATATCAATTTGATTCAGTATATGCTACCTATGGGAATTGATCATCATTACTGCATTAATAGTTTGATGTATTCTCAATTGATTGAGACAACAATTAACTACAATTATCATGGAAAATTGATAAACTATTTTGCTATTATTGATTGAATCTTGTCATTGATTTTCAAATTGATTTTTGATTTTCTTTTCTCTTCATCAGGAAAAATGAGTTATCATTATTTACTTCCGGGTTGAATGTTAATCCAGGTAATGTGAAACTATTGAACAATGTTGGCAGATTATACGAGGATCAAGGTAATCTTGCTTTGGCTTTAAGTTACTATGAGAAATCAGTTACAATTGAGCCAGATGATGTTCGAGGCTACCTGAATTTAGGTAAAGCATTGACCAAAATCGGACGTTTACCGGAAGCGGAAATGTTTTACCGTAAAGCGTTGGATTTGATACCAAAATCAAGCAGGTCAACATCACCTCTCAAAAATTCAAATGATATTTCTGAAAATATTGATCCCTTACCTGTGGATAAGTTGTCAGCAAATTCATACCTTGCATCACTTTCTTCAAGGTCATCACTTTCACTCATTATCTTCACTGTTGACCTCATCTTCAGCGCCATTACTGCCAACTCCATCATCATCAGTATCTTCCTTAATTGCTGATAAACCTATTGAGCAACAAAATACTGATCAAAGTAAAATAATTGGAAGGTTATCTTTCCCTGTTTATGAGAGACTGGTCAACCAAGGGACCAATACTGACCATAATGATTATACCTGATAGACTATAATGATGCTGTTAATGGTCATCATCAAGATGATAATTTGAAAGAATCAAAAACAACAACAACAATTACAACTGATAACAACTTATCTTCATCAATTACATTAAATCATTTACAGGGTTTGCTTAATTATGCCTCACTTATAAGTCGAGATGAATCTCGTCTTGATGAGGCCAATCGGATGTTTCTAACTATCGCCTCCCTGAGACCAGATTATTCAGCAACATATTCAACATGGATTCAATCCATGATCAATGCTGGTTCTGTAAATAATAACAAAAATCATAATGATAACGATAATGACGCAACCACCATCAATGGTAATCAATTCAATGATGAAACAATTTTATCTCAATTTACCTTAAACAATAAGCAAACGGATCCAAATATTTTGTACAATGTAAGTTATATTGTTTATCACTCTTATCATCATCATCATCATTATCATCATTATCACTGTTTGACTTTGTTTCTTTGTTTCGGAAAAGTTTATCATCCTCATCAACTATTGAGATAATCCTTCATCTTCCTTAATCTCTTTCACTTTCTCTTTCTCTTTTCAGTAGTTGTACCATTATCTTTCTAGTATTTCCACTTCCTCTTTGCTATTTTTTTCTCAATTCTTTTCATTCATGCAAAGATTTTCTCGATCCTCTGTCTCTCTCGCTCATCACCCTCTTCAACATCTCACCACTTCCCTGTCCAAATCATTTCCGTTTATAATAACACAATAGCATCAGAAGATAATGCTAGAATTGAATAGCGAAGCAAATCTTAGAAGAGAAAACTTTCTTCCTCATAATCATCAGAATTTTTCTTCAGCTTATCTTATCCCATTGTCCATTTTTCTTTATCATACATTTCCATTCTCATCTTAGTCTTCCGCACTCTTCATCATCTTAATTTGTTATCACAAAATCTTCATTGTATCTTATTGACTTCTATCACTTTCATTGTTAAATCTCTCTCTCTCTCTCTCTCTCTCTCTCTCTCTCTCTCTCGTTATCATCTCTTTGCTTCCTCTGAGTTTATCCTTTATCATCATCATGATAATTTCTTATAAATAAGTCTCCTTATTATTTCAAAGTTAAATTATCATAAAATTTTCTTCTCAAAATTTTGATATTATTAAGAATTTAGATTTTATAAAATAATGAGAAAATAAAGTTTTCATCCTCATCCATTATTTCATGGACAAAGAATCATTTCATGATCTCATGCAACAACAATTTTCTTAGCTGCAAATGAATTAATTACTTGGGTGTAAATGTTGTTAAAATTTTAATTATCACTAATTCAAAATTAGATTGATGAGCTTAATCAACCTGAATTGTATTAAATGAAACTCCATTTATCTTAATGGTAATTGATTGATAGCAAAAATTTCTAAGCAAGTAAATAGTGAAGATAATCAATTCTACCATTATGATTATTTCATTATCGAGATTCTATTAGAAATTATTCAAAAGTTTTCATTTTGATAATAATTAATTGTCTTAAAATCTTGCCCTTAATTGCTGGTCATTAATCTAATCAAATTGTATTCACTTGGAAATTGTATCTTATTTAGCTAACATTTGATACATTGAGAGTTAAACGGAAAAATTGAATTATATTTACCGTTATTTCATTTATGACAATAATCATGACAACTGAACATGAACCCATGTCAATTGCACTCCCACCTCTCATCTACCCACCTCACCTTAATAAAGTCAATTCATGAATGATATTATTGACTATTCTCATATCAATAAATAAAGATCACAAGGGATGTTGCTGACCTGTCGATGGACAGACACACACGTTTTATCATCAGGATACAGGAAGAAGAAGATGAGAAGAGATCACTCTTCTTTATAACCGAAAGTTAAATTGTAATGAAAAAGATGATGATGATTAGACTATTGGATAATATTACCAATAATTTACTAGAAGAAGCAATTTACTGATTGAGTCTATGGAACCGCATCTTTTTTCCCTTCTTCCGTTGTGTTTACAGAATAAGAAAATTACTATTGTCCTCACGATTATCTTCCTAAGATTAATCTAATCATTTGGTCTATTCTCTTCCACGTTTACTCACTCATCCCTTTATCATCCTTGTCTCTCTCTCTCTGACTTTTCCTCACTTACCTTATCAATTGGTCCTTTATCTTTCCCTCTCATCATTATCACTTTTCCTCAGTTCTCCCGCATCATCATCCATTATCATCATCTCAAAGTTTTCCCTTCGGTTTCTCAGTTTCCTCCTTCTCACTCGCTTCTCATCTTTGTCACTTTTTTGTTTCTTATTTTACATTGTGTATATCGAATCAAGTATCAAAAGCAACCATATGCATAATCAGCCTGATGGTGAACAAAAAAAAACTTCATCAATCCTCTTCCTCCTTTTCCTCATCATTATGATTTCTTTCATCATCTGTACTTGTCTCATTCTCATCTGTCTCATCATCTTTTCACGGCTCGTCATGGCTTATTAACAGTCGATTACATAATATTCACATGAAAATGCATTTAAACGCTCTGACTTGAATCTCTTACATTCACTCAGCTCATCTTTCATCATCATACACTGAAAGAAGAAGAAGAAGAAAAAAAACAGCTCAAGCTGATGATGATCATCATGATGAGGATGGGGAAAGACAGATCATAATATGATATTTAACTCTCACTTTGGGTTGACAATCAAAGTAAATATTGCTACACCTTATTATGATTCGATGATTATTATCTATTCAACTGTGTAATTTATATAAACATCATTTGATTTTCACTCATACCCACTCCTCTTTTTCATCCTTCTTCCTGCATCCACCTCATCACCTCCTCATCCTCCTCCTTTTATACAATATTTGGACAATAATTTTGCATTTGGTCAATTGTATTATCTTTATCTATTACAATCAACAATCAACATCCAAAGTTAAACATAATTGTGAATAGAAGAGAGTAGAAACTTTTTCATTTCCATTTCCTTCCTTCCTTTCCAATTATTCATCATCATCATCATCATTCTCATCATTTCTACATTCATTATGCAAACAACAACAGCAACATAATAATACAAACTCTAATCAACCAACCTAATTAACTTTGCACAATCATCAAGATCACAATCACAATTAACCAAGCAATTAATTTCTCAGCAAAAGGGGCAAAAGTTTCCTGTTTATCTCGTTGATAAAATCAAATGAGATCAAAATTCAAGTTGAAACAATTGAACCCAAATTCACAATTAACCTAAACATTTTTCCTGGAAAAGGGAAAATATTACCATGTGATAATCTTTATGAAATAACCATGAGACAAATGAAATATCATAAATTTTGAGATTTCTAATGATAACAATAATGATGATAAATAAATTGTCATTTACATGTAACTCATATGTTCATGTGATGATAATAATATTATTACTTTTGAAGGTGTAAGAAAAAAGTTTCAACTGAAAAACTGTCTCTTGGTAACTGTCAACCTAATATATCATGTATCAAGTTTAATTTACATTTGAAGAGACAGAGATGAAGATGATGATGAAAAGTGGGTGGAAAATGAGGAAGTCAAAGCGACATGAATGAAATGAAATTACAACATTAGACGACGATGATGATGATGAAAGATGAAGCCAAAGTTTGGGAATAATTTCACATGGGAATTGAATAGCAACTTTTTCCTTCTCCTAGAAAAAATCGTATATTAAAATGTTATCATTTGCAAATTTTAACTATTCAAACATGATGATGATCATTATCATGATGATAAAATGAGAGACACATCTGATAATGATAACAGATCTTTAATAAGTATTTTTCTTTGAATTATTATCAATAGTAAGTTGATCATGTTCATGTTTTATCATGTCAAATTGTTCAGTGATTCAGAGATTCAGGGAAAAATTTTCACTTTTAGGCTTTTCGTTGGTGAAAATTGTTGTAATCATGTAAATGGAAATAGAAAGTTTTTTGGATATTAGTTGCAATTTTCCATTTCGTTAATCGTCACTATTGATATGTAATAATTTTCTAAATAATCACCTTCTCTCTCATGAGTCTTCAGTTCGATAAGTCAGAATAATGTTCAATGTTCCAATGGAATAGGAAACAAATCAGGTCGTATTTCCCCCTTCCCTTCATCATGATATTATTCTGACAATGACAATATCCAATATTCAATTGCATAAGCTCATGATGATGATGATTTTTTCTTCTGTTGTCAACATTGAAGGTGAAAAAAAAGTTCTGTATTCAAATGATATTTTATACATTTCTATCACTTGGGAATGATGAGTGACATTTTTGTCTGCCATCATGATAGTATCAGTATAATGGTAACAGTATTTATCATGAGATATTATCTGAGAATAGAGAATGAATCAATTCTTGGCACGAAAAGATCATAATTTTCAGGCTTCAATTGATCTCATTCAATTTTCAGGTGATAATCATGATAATACCTTTGCTGATTCATGCTAATCATGGTGATGATAACATTATCCATAGTTATTTGTTTGCAAGAAATGCAATAAAATCACAAAACTATCTGACAGATAAACTCATGAACAACCAATGAATATCATCATGATCATTATCACTATAATTTATTAGGAATAAAATTTCATCTTATTCAATTTGATGGGATTTTTTTACAATTATCATGAAAATGATTCTTTCTCATCAATTGTATCTATTAAATCATGAGATTATATTATTAATCAAAATGAAATTTACATTTTACTTGTGAATCTCTGGTTAGTTGGGTCGTTAAATTCATTTTCAGCACAATTTTGAGTCTTATCATGAAAGCAGGGAGAATTTTTCTTTCTTTTTTTAATTTAATTGTGAAAATTATCATCATTTAGAGGAAATTATTTCATTAAAAATTCAAATTCTGATGAGAATGAGAATGAAAATCGAATGAGAAATGATAATATTGTTTTTCGTCTGTATTTTCCTGTTCCTCGATATTCTGGTTACCATGAAAATTTGAATCTCTTTTCTGAATTCAATTGAATCGAAAGTAATACAAGTTTAGCAGTTTTATTATCATTTTCAGAGTGAATTCTTTGTAGACCTGGAAAAAAGTGGTAACCTCATTCTTAATTAAGTTACATCAATTTTACAATTGAATTTAATGAATGCATGGAGAGGGAGAGAAAGAGATCAGGGGGTTAATGTGGAAAAGAGGGTATTTGGTGGGAATGGAATATATTCAAGAAGAGAATCTAATTTTTTTCTCTCCTTTTCTTTTCTTTTCTGTTCTTTTTTTTCTTCTCATCATCTCACCTTTTCTCAGGAGGATGTAACGAAACTGAATTATCATGAATAATATGAAAAAATTTTTATTCTTTTTTTTTACTTACTTATATTGATTACTAACCATATGAATTGAAAATTTAGTCTGAAAAGTTATTCTGATTACTATTAATCAAATTTAAGGAAAGGTTATTGGTTGTGGTTAGTACTGGAAATAATCAATAGACTCATTAATTCATAGAAATTTTGATTCTAAATTCAGTAAAATAATTTAATATGAGCTGATTAGCCTTATAGACAATCAAGTTAATCAGGATGAATTGAAATCTAGAGTAGCAATGTAAAGCTAACCAATGATAATCAGATACACATTTCACCCTGATAGCTAATGAAGCAATCAAATTTAATTACTGGTGATATAAACATTGAGAGAAACTTGATCACCTAAGCCACCAAAGACTCAATATGAATCAGAATAAAATACAAGTATATATGGAACATATCATGAACTTGATTGCTGTTTCCATGTAAATTTAAACATTTTTTACTTTTTTATTTAATCCATTCTAGAAAATACAATTAACTTTGGATTCCAATTGATTCGCTCGAAAATTTCGCTCATATGAATACAATGAACTTCTTTATTAACTCTCATCTCTTACTCAAACCTCCTTCTCTCTTTCTTTCTTTCTTTCTTTCTTTCTTTCTTTCTTTCTTTCTTTCTTTCTTTCTTGAACCATGAAACTGTCTATTAGATTAAAGGTTACCCAGAGAATTGGAGTTTCTTAGCTGAAGAGTTATTTGCATATTTATCCAGGTAACTTTTTCCTTCTTTCAGATTTTTCCATTATCTTTCTTTCCATTCAGACAGAATCGTTCAGAAGATAAGATTCAGAAGTGATTGCAATTCAATAACAAGAATCACAGAGAATCTTTGTCTTCCTCTATCCGTCTATTTATCTGTCGTCCTTTTCTCTATCTTTCTTCGTTTACTTTTGTCGTCTATTTCCAAAAAGCAGCATCTTACTCAAGTCACTTTAACCCAATAGTTTCCAATGATAATGATAAACTTTTACCTTTCTTCTCAATTGTATAAACCCTCTGGCTAAATTATTGAACTCAGTAAAAAGTCAACTGATCATAATTCATAAAATATATTCATGAATATCTATATATATCATTACCTTTATTCATTTATTAATATCTCCTCGAGTTGAAAGTCAAAATCTTATCATGCTAATCTATTGAACTTTAAGCATTTATCATAACCATTTTGATCCGTGTAAATGTGCAATCAATCAAATCAAAATTATCATGATAACAATTTATCTCCATATCTCCAATTTGTTAAATAATATATTGGTTTAAATTACTTTGATGATAATGATACACTTTGTGGATTACAATTCACCGATTAATTAATCATTCGGAATCAATTTTATTATTTACTTTCCATCCATCTAGATGGCGATATTATTCAATAACAATGGAAACCTTGAAAATGCTCTCAATTTATTTGATCAAATTCTTAAAATTGATCCTTATCATCAAGTAAGTGATCATATTTTTCACCTTGAAACTTTCATCTCATTGAACTTTGTCTTTATTATCATAACTTTTCCAACCTCCTGATTATTATCATTTGGCTGCCTAGCATTTTTTCAAGTATCTTTATATCAACACTTATCTTTTGTCTCTTCATCTTTTATCATCATCTCCTATTCATCCTCTCATCTTTGACAGGAAACTTTATCAACATCAGCTCGAATAATTAAAGATAATGAATTAATTGGTGACTATTTA
Organism: Panonychus citri; assembly: GCF_014898815.1. Lineage (NCBI taxonomy): Eukaryota > Metazoa > Arthropoda > Arachnida > Trombidiformes > Tetranychidae > Panonychus > Panonychus citri. The sequence continues at coordinate 28,862 of NW_026515442.1, forward strand.
ACAATTGCAATTGAAAGACTCGAGACTCTTGTCTCAATGGGTAAAGCAGATGAAACCGTTTACTTTGACCTGGGAATGCTGTCCATCAGGTCAGGATCAATGGCCACTGCAAGAAAACATTTCGCCAAAGCGATCGAGGTAAATATAGAATGTAAAATTATGATAACATAAAACTGACCACTTATCCTATTGAAAATTTTCACTCAACAATTGACCATTATCTTTGTCCACTAAACTATTGATTCTATCAATATTTAGAAAGGTAAAGAAGGTTAATGAAAAAGGTCACTACGAAGTGGACAATCAAAGTGAATGTAGCATGTGATTCGATTCACATACAACCAATTGATCGTTAATTAACAATAAAGAAACAATTTTCCATCTAGTCCAAATAATCAATTGATTGTTGTTTTATTTTCCCCTTTAGTTGAAACCAAATTTCACTGAGGCTTTATTCAATATGGCATTACTATTGTACAAGGAGGATCAACCTCAAGATGCTTTACCATTTCTCAAGTTCATCTTAAAGGTGAGTTAATCATTTCTTGATTGGATTATGTTACACCAAACAATTAATTTCTTAACTTTTGTAATATTTCCCTCTGATTATCAGACTGAGCGGACACATGGAAAAGCTTTACTATTAATGCTCGCCATCAATTCAAGTACCAATGAGGTCGACGATCAAAGTGGATCACTTAAAGTTCAACAATTACCTTCATCTTCATCTCCAGAGTCCAAAGAGTTTTTTGGCGCTCAATCAAATTCAAATACATTCTATACATAGAAATTAAAAAGAAAGAGAGACAAATAAGAGAATGATTTTCAATATATAATTTTATACACACCAAATGGTTAAGAAGAATGTAAATTCAATTAGATTAATTGTGAAAAGGATTCAATGTAATTTTTGACCGATTTAAATAATCAAACAACTAAAGAAAGTAAATTACACAGTAAACTCAGTGCCATCTATTGAGGCCTCTTGTAACTTCTGCTCGAAAAAAATGAATGAATGAAACTCAATAATACTACTGAATCCAAATAATTGTTGACCATTTAGCTTTCGATTAAACGATTGGAATATTAAATGGAAACATTCAGCCTTGTGCAGAAGTAAACAATTGATCAATTTATAAACTAATTTAACAAAATTTATCCAACAGATTGATACATTTTAAAAGCATTTTAATATTTGAATTCTGGTTTGATGAGATTAATAACTTAAATTGAATATTTTTATCTTTCTATATTTAATTGTAATAACTTTAAGTACACATTTCGATTACTTGATTCACCTGTAAATATTATCATGTTGTTCATTGTGTTCAATCTAATAATTGATATTAAATTAATTTCAACTTGTAATTTAATGTAACTTTGTATTGGTTTTCTCATTTAATTGCACATCCATTTGTTTCGTCGGGCACTGAACTAAACGTTAAGTTTTGTACACTGGGATTGTGCTCTAATTTTTTGATTCCAATTTGATTAAAGTTTACATTTTTGCCAATTGTTTGATACGAAGGTGAAAATCAGGTCCAAAGATAACTTTCATTCTACAGGTCGGTACATAAAACATTTGAACGTTTTTGACGCTTAATTGCGATTAGTTGGACAATTAATTTTTAAAAATTTTTTTGATTAATTTAGAGCCTAATCATTCAGAATTTTGATAAACTTTTAATTAAATTTTTCTGATAAAAATTTTAGAAATTAAAAAGATTTTGGTGCAAAATTGATTTTTCACTTTTTTACAAAATTAACATTACGGTCTATGGGAAAAAAACAGAAATTAAAATTTTTTTCAAAATCACATGTATTCCTATGGGATTTCGCGTTTTTCACTTAAAACCTGATAACTTTTTTTTGGTTCCTAATTTTGAAATTTTGTAAAGTACATCTTGTGAATTGACTTTTTGCCTATAAATTGTGTGATTTTCGATAATTTTTCTCTGTCCGTTTGGGTACCAGGTCAATTCTCTATAGACGTGTTTTTTTTCAAAAAACCCGTTTTTTGGAAAAAAATTCTAATTTCTAAAATTTTTATCAGAAAAATTTAATTAAAAGTGTTGGTTTAATTGAGATCTTCACAATGACACAATTTAACTAAATTAGTAATAATTTACTCTTCTCACAATCGCGGTGAGGATTCAGCAGTTAAACGCGCAGTCAAAACAAAATGAGTAAGGTAACTTATCGGTGGTGTTGTCAATAACTTAATGTAAATTTATTGAGTTTCGTTTAATAGAGAAAAGAAAACATGTCCATAATTGGTCACTTTCGTGTTATTGGTCGACTCATAATTAGTGGCAGTTGAAGTGACCTGGAAGCGATCAATGGACTCAGGATTATCAAGCATATTAGGGACAATAAAAATAAGGAAGAAAAAGAAAGAGGATTAACTCGGAGACGAAGAGGTTGGAGCACAAAGAGAAGGAGAGAATTGATGGTCGCAATGGACGAGGCAAGGAGGACAAGTGACCATCATATGGATACCATTCAAAAGGATTACAATTAAGGAGCTTAAACAATTATAATCAAGATGAGAAAGAGTGAAAAAGCCAAAGGGAAAAGATGAAAAGATGAAAAGATGAAATTGGTTCATTAAGGTAATTGGTCCAAACGTTTGTGTCCATATCTCGGTAAGTAATTAACTTAGAGTTTTAATTTATATATATTTCAGCTCAGCTAATTAAGAGCTTTCTGATGATATATAACTTTCGTGTGAATATAAACTAATTCACTAAAATTAGTGTCGGTCCCAATGGTTCACTTGGACCAGAAAAATAAGTGAAAATTCAATGTTTTTAGTTAATTGCTGCTCAACCAATTCACCGATTAATTTGGTTTATATATTAATCGAACCTACTAAACAAGACCTTTGATTTAATATAAAACAATCTAACTGTTAATTGTTGTTAATCAAAAAGTTGAATGGTTTCAATGAATCTCAATGTTAACTCTATGGGGAAAACCAAATATGTTGTTGTTGTTTCCCAATGGGACTAAAGTTGTAGTCGCGGCTTCTTTAGTAGTAGAATCATGAACTGAACTCGAGCTAATGATTGATTCAAACCAACACCTTCCCTTGCTCCAATCTCGGGTTAATCAATATTAAGGTAATTACAACATTTTCTTAATGACGGTGAACAAAGTGGTTTAGTAAACATATCGGCCGGTTGTTTCTCTGTTGGGATGAACTGAACATCAATCTGATTCTTTTCTTGATGATCTCTGATGAAATGGTAACGAACTTCAATGTGTTTAGTTCGTTTGTGAAAAACACTATTTTTTGATAATTTGATTGCTCCTTGATTATCACTCATAATTTTCGTTGGTAACTTGATGGACACTTTTAAATCTTTTAATAGTTGTTGATACCATAAAGTGTCTTTAGTACAATCAGCAATTGCCATGTATTCGGCTTCAGTAGTTGACAGAGCGACACTTTTCTGTAACTTCGATGACCATGAAACTGGTGAATCTCCTAGAGTGACCACAAATCCAGAGGTAGACTTTCGCGAGACTAAATCTCCTGCATGATCGGCATCACAATAACCAATTAATTGTAAATTTTCAGGTGAAGATGAGTAGGTAATGCCAATATCGATTGTACCTTTAAGAAATCGAAATATTCGTTTCACTGATTTCCAATGTTGTTCATTGTAACAACAATTAAATTGTGATGATTTGTTTACTTGATAAGTAATATCAGGTCGACTGATTATTGAAAGGTAAAGGAGAGCACCAACAGCTTCTTGATATGGATATTTTGTATCGGGAGGTTCAGGTGATGAAATTAATTTAACATTGGTGTCTCCGGGTGTCAACACAGGTTTACACTCTTCCATTTTGAATCGTTTAAGAAGCTCTTTGATGAATGTTGATTGTTTAATTTTGATTGTTGACCTGTCAGGGCTTTGATAAATTTCCATACCAACAAACACTTCCGGTTGGTGGACTTTAACTTGAAATTTTCTTTTCAGATCATTGATTAGTTGATTCATTTGTTGTGGATTTTCACTTGCAATTAATCCATCGTCCACATAAATAACACAAACAGTTAATCCATTGTTGAAATTGACGAAAATACATTGATCAGCTTGTGATTGTTGATAACCATGATCGGTGAAAAATTGAACAACTTTTTCATTCCATCGGCGGGGAGATTGTTTTAAGCCATAAAGGCCTTTCTTTAATAATAATACACGATCAGTACCATCTTCTAATCCTGGTGGTTGTTCCATGAAGATTTCTTCCTTTAGTTCACCATATAAAAAGGCAGTTTTAATATCAAATTGCATCAAGTGCATTCGACGAGCTGAACTGATGGCCAATATCGCACGGATGGAATCGTATCTCGCAACTGGACTAAAGGTCTCAAAGTAATCGATTCCAGACTTTTGGGAATAACCCTTGGCAACTAATCTTGCCTTGTACCTGTTGATTGAACCATCGGTGTTTCTTTTAATCTTGAAAATCCAGCGACAAGAAATCAATCGTTTTCCTGGTGGTAACTTGGTAAGAACGTAAGTATTATTTTCTTTAATTGATTTCATTTCTTCCGCGATTGCTTTCATCCAATTATCTTTATTTTCACTATTAACAGCTTCTTCATAGGTTAATGGCTCGCAATTGGTCACGATCGCCTGGAAAATAATAGCGTTTATCGAGGAAGACCAATCAACTGATTCTGGAGGATTATCAATTATTTCTGTGGTATCACTTGCAGCATCATCAACATCATCATCAAAATCTTCATTATCATCATCTTTAACCAAATCTTTTAGATTTTCTTCATCATCCGCATCTTCTTCATCATTTACTTGGTTAATTGCTTTTTCAGCATCACAATCAGCCTCATTGAATTTAATATTTGTTGTAATGAAGATGCGACCAGTAATTGGATCGTAAACACGATAATTGTTAATTGTTTTGGAATAACCAACAAAGATCACTTTCTTTGCTTTCGGATCAAATTTCTTTCGTCCAATATCCGGAATTTTGGAGTAACATACACAACCAAAGACCTTTAAATGTGAGTATCTTGGTTTTTCCTTTGTAAACAGTTCCAATGGAGTCATTTCAGTTTGACCTTTACCTGGAATTAAATTCAATACATACACAGCGGTGTTCATAGCTTCTGCCCATAGAAATTCAGGTAAGTTACTGTTTAACATCATTAATCGCGCTAATTCAGAAATTGTTCTATTTTCTCTTTCAATTCGTCCATTTTGTTGAGGGACATAAGGGGCACTCAATTCGTGATTAATGTTTTTATTCTTAAGCAAATCAGTTACTCTAGAGTCAATGAATTCTTTTCCATTATCGGATCTCAACATTTTCACTTTATTTCCTGTTAATTTCTCAGCTTCATTTATGAATTTATCTAAATTCTCAAAAGTATCCGATTTAAATTTTTGAAAGTAAATTGATCGATAAGAACTTGATTCATCTTTGATTACCAGTGCATATTTGTTACCATTGATTGAAGGCTTAGGCATTGGACTCTGTAGGTCACAATGAATCGCTTCACCTACTTCGACTTTTCGAGTAGGAACTGTTTTGAAGCTTCTCGAGCACATTTTGCCTTTCACACATCCTTCACAAAAGAAATTTTCTGGCTCGTAATCAATTCTAATTTTAGGTAACAATCCATCTTTCGACATTTTGATTATTTTGTGTACATTAATGTGAGCTAATCTTTTGTGCCATTCACTTAGAGTAGCATCTTTAGTAACAACAGCAAATTTATCGTTTAATTTTCTTGGTCTGATCATCAATTTAAACGAGTTTCCTATTTTATTCGCGACAATTACTTTTCTATTGCTCTCAATGTGATAAATTTCGGTGGTCAATGATGTTGACTTAAGGCCATAGCCTTTGGCAACAGTTTGCGCCCATGAGAAAAGGTTGAAATCGCCCAACTGAGGGACAAACAAAACGTTGGTCAGTCGACATTGTAACCAATTGGTACCATTGTAACACTCAACTAAAATGTCGCCTTTTGCTATCGCTTCAATCTTTTTACCATCTCCAATTGTAAGTAAAATTGGTTCATTTAATTGTTGAAAATTAGAGAAACAATTAACATCACTGGTGAGATGATAACTAGCACCAGTATCTAATAACCACTGAGTTTGTTTTGATTCATTTTCATTCACTGTTAAACTGTAATCATCTTGATTATTAACTACAACTTGATTAACATTAGATTGATTGTTTGATTGAAATGAGTTGTTGTTATTGTTGTTGTAATGATTCTGATTATTTTGATTCATGTTGATCAAGTTTTGGTTGTTTTGGTTATTCTGGTTATTATGATTGTAATTATTGTTCTGATTATTCTGGTGATTGTAATTGTTTCTGTTGTTGAAGCGATTGTTGAAGTTTCGGTTGTTATTGAATCGATTGTTTTTCCCTTGGTAATTTTTATTATTGAAATTAGTTTGATTGTTACTATTTTGCTGTTGATTGTGATTATTTTGATTATTGAAATTACCCTTTGACCGGCATTGATTAGCTAAATGACCTTTACGGTTACATTTGAAACATCGCTTTGTATTTTTATTGAATTGTTTAAAATTGTTACCTTTACTAATCAAAGCTTCAACTTGTTTATTTTCTTGATTGGTTTCTTTTTGTTTCTCTACAATTAATAATTGAGACTTTAAATCATCTAACTTTAAATTGTAACCCGAAATCATTGCTAATTGAGTAGTTTCACGAAAAGATTGGAAAGTCAAAGGTAAGTCAGAAAGTATCTTAACGATTAATTCATCTTCATCAATTTTCATTCCTAAGTCACTCATTTGTTTAACAACTGAATCTAATTCGGACAGATAACTAACCACCGTGTGAGATGTAGTGAACTTAAGGTTGGTCAACTTACTTCTGATATTCCATTTATTTGTTGTTGTCCGTTGTTCTTTATGGTTGACAATTTTTGTATACATTTCAAATGATGTTGAACAATTGATGATCAAATCGGCATTTGTTTTATTTAATGAATTGAATATTATCGTCCCAGCAAGAGCATCACTTGCTTCCCAATCAAGTATTTCTTTATTTCTTCGGTTGACTGCAGCAGCGGTTGGAGGTCCAGACTCATCGGCCTCAAGTGGAAGTGGACACGGTTGTTGACCATTGGCGATTCTCCACACATACGTAGCCTTTAAAGCACAAGCGATAAACGTTTTCCATTGTAAATAGTTGTCGGTCGAAAGTTTTAAACTGTTGAAATCGGAGGTTTCCATGTTGATGAAAAAAGTTCAATGATAATTTAAATTATGACCCAAGTCAAACACACAAAATTGACACTCAGTCAAACACAAAATTGACACTCAGTCAAACACAAAATTGACACTCAGTCAAACACAAAATTGACACACAGTCAAACACACACACAAATTGACAAAAATTGACACACAGTCGAATACAGAGATTAACACAGTCAATTGGAAGATGCTGAGCCCATAACCTGTTGGTTTAATTGAGATCTTCACAATGACACAATTTAACTAAATTAGTAATAATTTACTCTTCTCACAATCGCGGTGAGGATTCAGCAGTTAAACGCGCAGTCAAAACAAAAATGAGTAAGGTAACTTATCGGTGGTGTTGTCAATAACTTAGTGTGTAAATTTATTGTAAAGAGTTTCGTTTAAATAGAGAAAAGAAAACATGTCCATAATTGGTCACTTTCGTGTTATTGGTCGACTCATAATTAGTGGCAGTTGAAGTGACCTGGAAGCGATCAATGGACTCAGGATTATCAAGCATATTAGGGACAATAAAAATAAGGAAGAAAAAGAAAGAGGATTAACTCGGAGACGAAGAGGTTGGAGCACAAAGAGAAGCGAGAGAATTGGATGGTCGCAATGGACGAGGCAAGGAGGACAAGTGACCATCATATGGATACCATTCAAAAGGATTACAATTAAGGAGCTTAAACAATTATAATCAAGATGAGAAAGAGTGAAAAAGCCAAAGGGAAAAGATGAAAAGATGAAAAGATGAAATTGGTTCATTAAGGTAATTGGTCCAAACGTTTGTGTCCATATCTCGGTAAGTAACTTAGAGTTTTAATTTATATATTTCAGCTCAGCTAATTAAGATTTCTGATGATATATAACTTTTGTGAATATAAACTAATTCACTAAAATTAGTGTCGGTCCCAATCGTTCACTTGGACCAGAAAAATAAGTGAAAATTCAATGTTTTTAGTTAATTGCTGCTCAACCAATTTACCGATTAATTTGGTTTATATATTAATCGAACCTACTAAACAAGACCTTTGATTTGGTGTATAACAATCTAACTGATAATTGTTGTTGATCAAAAAGTTGACTGGTTTCAATGAATCTCAATGTTAACTCTATGGGGAAAACCAAATATGTTGTTGTTGTTTCCCAATGGGACTAAAGTTGTAGTCGCGGCTTCTTTAGTAGTAGAATCATGAACTGAACTCGAGCTAATGATTGATTCAAACCAACAAAAAGTTTATCAAAATTCTGAATGATTAGGCTCTAAATTAATCAAAAAAATTTTTAAAAATTAATTGTCTAACTAATCGCAATTAAGCGTCAAAAACGTTCAAATGTTTTATGTACCGACCTGTATAAATGAAATCCTTCACAATGCAGGTAGACAGACATGATTGATTAAAAGGAATAAATCACATTCTCTTCATTTACTGAAACGCGGTTATCAAATCGAAAGTAGAATGAGGATGCTAATCTTCCTTCTGATCTTCTAGCATTTGCTTGGCTCAAAAGGGATAAGTTTTATTACTAAAAGCAATAATTCGGAAAAGTTCTTAATGATCAATCTAACAAACCAAACATACATACGCTATGATTTCGCACATTTTACAAGAATGGCGAAATATTATAAGATCGAAAATTCAATGAATAGCTTTTGAGAAATAAACTCGATAGTCTTGAAACTCTTATCTGATAGAAATAATAAATAGAATATGGTAAGTGAAATTGAGATATATTCTTACGAAAAGTAATCATAATAGCTTTTAATGAGATGATGTGAGTTTGTAAATACTAACAAGTAACAATAACAAAACCGTTTGTTCAGACGCTATTTACAATATAGCTAACTATTTAATTATAACTGTTTATCTCTTTCCTTTTCCTTGACTTTTCCACGTCAAGTGTTGGGTTTTGATCAATTAAAGCATTAGCTTGTCATGAATATAATTAGCCTTTTTTTAGGGATATAAATATAAATGATCTTCTCAATTAAATTTAGTTGATAAAAAAGTTTCTTGTGTGAGTTATATCGCCATGGCTTCAATACCTTACAACTTATTAGTTATCTCTGGTGTATCTGGACGTTATCCTGAGGCTCAATCTTTGGAACAATTTTGGTTCAACCTATTGAATGGGTGAGCACTCAAAATAGCCAAAAGAATATGAGCCGAATAGAAAACAGCCAAACTTATTTGAGCCAAAATAAAAAGAGCCAATTTCGATTCTTAAGTTCAGACAAATTGTAAGTATTTTATTCTGTCTAAATATTCAAGAGCTGATAATTCTCCATTGTTGTATCTTTCGAATAGTTTATCACGTTTTATATTAATTTGAATCCATTTATTCCTTTTTCTTACAACATTTGTACCAGAATTTTGGATTAGTAACCTCGTCTCGAATATTTTTTGTTGGTTCATTATTTTTTTTATAAAAATCCATAGATTAGGATGAGAGATTTTGATATCCAGGTTGATTGCATGATGCCAACCTTCGAGGTGATTAGTTGTTCGAGGTCCAATCAGATCAGCTGTATTCCATAGTGAACGTTCAAATCTTGCATCAGTTTTGTAAAAGTTATCATAAAAATATTCTAATAACTTTTCAATTTTATCTCCATCACCAGCATCAATTACTATTTTTTCAAAAACTTCATCAATATCAACAGGCTTAATCAATGGCAGAGAAATTAGTCTTTTGATTGTTTTTGTTACATTTTGGTCGACTCCGTAATCTTTTTTCAGGCCAATATTTTGAACTTTTCTCCATACACATTGTCCAAAATGGAAATTACAACATTTGATTGTTGAAGAAGAAAACAAATTCTTTATCGCAGAAATCACTCCCAGTTCGAAGTCTAATATAAAAACTTCCGGAGAAAAGCTTAGAAATGCATCAATCGCTAGATCTTGAATCATTCGAAAAAATCTTATGTAAGTTGACCGATTTTTATCAGGGAGAAGAGCATAAATTACAGGAATCATCAGATCTTTTACCATAACATGGATAGTGTAAAGTTGATAAAAAATCGATGGTACACATTTGAAGGTTCCATCCATGTAAACATTTTTCGAAGCACATAATATTCTAAAAAAATCTCGAGTTCCAAAAATAAGAATTTTATCTTCATCTCCATCTTCAGCTAGAAGAAAATCTTTACCAGCCGACTGTTTGAAATTTTCAGGTATCACAATACCTGAACGAGTAACAGGTAAAGGTGGAAGTAATTTTAATTTGTTATATGAAATTGTGGGCTGGAGAGAGATGAACGGCTGAAGAGAAGCGCCAATTAGTTCAGATTGAGTTTCGATATCGGATCGATTTATTAGTTGATTTGTTGCTTGGTTATAAACTGTTAGCCCAGAAATTGTTGGATCAGTTGAAATGATCTCTTTGACTTTTGATCTTTGATTACGTTGAATCAGATCAATGAAATTCTGTTGATGATTATGATCACTTGACAAAGAAAATGAAGAATCTGAAAGTTTTCCTCTCGATTTACAATTAGTTTCAACACAAGACCAATAAGAAACATTTCCTGTCTTCGACCTTTGTCGATATAAATAATTGTTACACTTAATTAAATTTTTTCCTTTATTTGAAGTGATAAACTCGAAATTAGACATTTTTACTGATTTAATTGAGAAATTGACTGAAACGATTTGAATGAAGCCAATATCATAAATGAATCAAGAAATACCTGTGAAAATTTCTCAGTAAATTATTAATTAGTTTATCAATTTTGGCCTAAATCTTTTTGGCTTAAACCACTTTGGCGATTTTCTATTCGGCTGTTTTCTAAATGGCTTAAATCTCAGGTAATCATTGAATGGTGTTGATGGTGGTACAATAGATAATAGAAGATGGCCAACTTGTGAGTATGTGTATGCGGTTTTCGAAATATTTGATTATTTCAATTTATACTTGTATTTGGAACTTATGTATTAATATACAGACAGGTAGTGACTAAAATTAACAATCAAAATAAGAAAAATCAATGGTAAATCATCTAAGTGTTATCACTGATGATAAAGATTATCAATTGATTTTAGTAGCTAAGTTGCGCGAATGACTAAAAATCACTCGAAACTCATTTTTCACGACTGTATATGAACTTATATTTGTGTCTCTCTTTCTACTAGCACTGCTAAATGTACCTAAAAGGTTAGCCAAAGTTCCGAATACTGGCCTTTTTGATGCAGAATTTTTCAAAATACCTACAGAATCTGTTTCAATCATTTTACCAGCAATTCGTGTTGTGCATGAGGCTATACACGAAATGTTTATTGATGCTGGTAAGTGCACAATCATAAAATATCTTGAGAAAAGTTATTAATTCGTTTTTGAATCAAATGGAAGGTTTCACCCCCGATAGCTGGCGTGGTACGAATACTGGTCTTTTTTCTGGTGTAAGTGAGAGTCACAGACCACAATTTGAAGGAGTTCCTCTTGGTTTGAATCATCCTGAAAGCGTCAATTGGTTACATTATGTGTTTGATCTGAAAGGTCCAGCCATCAACGTGGACACTGCATGTGCTGCCGCTGCTTCAGCTTTCGATATTGCAGCGAGAAGCATATTGTTTGGTGATTGTGATCAAGCGATTGTTCTTGCTCATAATCATTGTCTTGTGCCATTTGTCTCTCATTGTTTCAGATCATTTGGAATGACAAGTATTGATGGTAAGTCCAAATGTTTAGATACTAATGCTAATGGTTATCTTAGATCTGAAAGTATTGTTGCGATTTTAATTCAACGTAAATCTGATGCCAAGAGAGTTTACGGCTCTCTAATAAATATCGCTGTGAACAATGATGGATTCACCAAAGAAGGAATTACTTTTCCACGACTCGAAGGTCAGATAGATGTTCTTAAACGATTATTTAAAGATGTGCATTTAGATCCAGTGGATATCGATTATGTTGAAGCGCATGTAACGGGAACTGCAGTTGGAGATCCAATTGAATGTAAGGCATTGATGGAAACAATGAGACCCAATTCAGATAAACCTCTTCTTGTTGGTTGCCTCAAATCAAATATTGGTCATTCTGAAGGTTCTTCCGTTTTGAATGCGATCTCAAAAGTCGTTAAGATTTTCCAAACTGGTGTAATTCCTGCTAATTTACATTTCAATGACCCAAATCCAAATATCGATGGGCTGATTGCAGGTGTTATAAAACCCATTCTTGAAAATACAAGATTCGATGGAGATCATATTATGATAAATTCGTTTGGGTTTGGTGGTGTCAACACTACCTTCATTTTGCAAGCAAATTCTAAAAGAATCGAAAAGACTGATCTAATTTTAAGTTCCAATAAAGTACCACGTTTAGTCAATTTTTGCAATCGAACTTATGAAGGCTTGGAAACTATTGTTAATTTTATTGAGGAGCAAAAAGGATCGTTAACAAAATACACGTTGGCACTTTTGGATAACATGAGTAAGATCAAACCATCAACAGGGTTTGATCATCGTGGATATTTACTGTTGGATGATGAACAAACAATCATTCATCAAACATTGAAACAAAATGTTTCAACTGATGAAGTTTTTCCTTGGTTGGTATTCACTCCAATGTTTAATGTCTCCTCACAATCATTTGTTCAACTGTTGGAAGCTCCTCTAATTTATTCAAGAATAAGATCTATGCAAACCGATCGCTTGAACTCATTAGGAATTGATGTTATCAAGATTATCCAATCTAATCAACAGGATTTAATTTCCTTTTTAATTTCGTCAATTGCGATTCAAATCGCTCTTTGTGATTTACTAACTAAATGTTTGGAAATTGAACCGAAAGGTATAATTGGTCATTCGATTGGTTCAATTGCTGCTTCTTATGCTGATGGATGTATGACTGATGAAGATGCTCTGTTAATCGGTTATCATATCGGTGTCGCTTGTAAACAATTTAAAGGAAAAGGAGCAATGGCTTATGTTAATTTATCATGGAAACAAATTGAAGAGATGAAATTTGGTTGTATCGAATTAGCTTCAACTGAGTCAGGGGATTGGACGTTGATCACTGGTATCATAGATGAAGTTAAACAGTTCATCTCAAAAATCGGACCTAATATCAAGACAAATATAATTGATACTAAAGGGATTCCTTTTAATTCATCTCTCCTCGACGAAGTATCAAAACCGCTTGAACCAGTAATCAATAAATTTCTCAGACCATTGAAGATAAATTCAAGATTAACGACTAACTTTTGTGAAAACTTTATCAATTCTGATCAAGAGCATATCATTGATGGACATTTTTTCGTTTCCTGTATCACAGAATCATGTAGTTTTAATGAAATAATAGAAAAGACTGATTCGAACTCTGTGTTATTAGAAATTGTTGCAAGTGTTGAGACGAGACAATCATCAATATTCTTAATAAATGATCAAAAGACGTTGAATATTAGCAGCTATTATAACCAATCGATTGTGCATCTTTATAAAATGATTGGTCAAATTTATCTTCGTGGTCTTAATCCAATGGTTACAAATCTTTATGATCAAATTGAATATCCAGTCCCAAGAGAAACTCAACACATTGGTCATCTGATTAAATGGAAGCATGAAAAGGAATGGTTTGATGCTAAATACAACAAGATTTCTAAACAAGAAACTGAATTTTCCAAAATAATTGATCTTCACGACCCTTCCTGGTCATTTCTTACTGGTCATCAGATAGATGGAAGAATTTTGTTCCCAGCAACAGGCTATCTTTATGTCGCTTGGCAAATGGTCTGTAAGAGTCTTGATCTCGAACCTGACGAGCATCCAATTGAATTCTATCAAGTTCAGATTCTTCGAGCGACACAATTCACATCAACCACAGGTCAAATAAAATTTGTTATGAAAATTAATGAAAATCTTGGAACTTTTCTCATCTACGTAAATGAGAGTAAAAATGTTTGTTTAACTGGAAAATACCATCTTGTTGATAAACCGACAATAAACTTGCTGCCTGTTGATTTTAAGAATATCAAAGAAAGTTCAGATATTATACTTCAAAAGAAGGATATTTACAAGGAATTTAGAATTCGTGGTTATGATTATTCAGGATCATTCCAAGGTGTAGAAGAAGCTTTTGATAATGGAAGGTGGGGGGTGGTCAAAGACACTGGACATTGGATTAGCTTTTCTGATGCTTGTTTACAGATTTCACTATTGTCTTCGGAATCTAGCAAGCTGACTGTTCCTGTTTACATTGATTATGTTTACATTTTTCCACCAGAAACATTCAGTGCCTTTAACGATGAAACTTTCAAATCATCTTCTATTAATATTAACAAACTTAGGTTTTACTACAATCCAGATGTGGGAATAGGACTCACGAACGGGTTTATTCTTAAAGGATTAGAAGACGAAGAGATCAAAAGAAAGATCAATACTGTGAACCACCAAATACGAAACCATAATCTAATCCCATTTAATTCGTATCATAAACAATGAAAAAAGCAATGAGACAACAAGAGTACAGTTTCCAATGCATGAAATTGATTGAGAATATCGAGAGATTGAAATCAAAACAACTTAATCCAATAGATTGTAATAATCTTAAGCCTGATATCAATGAAAATGGGAATTCTGATAGAGCTTTTAGACGAATTTTGAACCAGATTTTAGAATTGGAGATACAACAATACAAAATTCCAATGGATGGTGTAGATTTCAACTCGAATTTAAATAATGTTCTCAACCAATATCATGATGCTCTGTACCAAGATTTTTTCTTTTATGAGCCAGAAAAAGTTTTACTTGAACAAACTCTGAGCATTGCAAGATACAATTTAATCAAGAAAAAAATATTAATTGCATTTTGTAATTTCAGTCAAAAACTATTTGAAAACGAGGTTAGTAGTATAAGAGTGTACCCCTTAAATGCAGGTACGACTTAAATGCAAGTATGACTTAAAATGCACTTTTCAAAAATACACTTTTCAAAAATGCACATTTCCTGTCCTGTTTAATGTAACTTTGTCTCAAAATTTATGCTAATTTTAAATGAATCATATAAGATTATCTGAGTGATAAGAGATTTGAAATGAACAACATGTATTCAATATACTTGAGACACCCATTCACAATGATGGTGGCAGGACCCAGTGGATGTGGAAAATCATTTTGGGTGAAGAGACTAACTGAAAATAGAGAGAAAACAATAAGTCCAGTTCCAACATTGATAACATACTTTTATGCAGAGTACCAACCAATCTTCAACGAGATGGAAAGTGTTCAGTTTATCAAAGGATTACCAGACAATTTTTTTGATAAGATTGATGGTAAAAGTCCTCATTTAATAATAATTGATGACTTGATGCATGAATCGTCTAACTCAAAGATAGTATCACAGCTTTTTACGAAAGGGAGTCATCATAGAAACCTATCAGTAATTTTATTAGTGCAAAACTTTTTTGTAAAAGGTGGTGAGTCAAGAAATATATCTTTAAACTCTCATTATATTGTTTTGTTTAAAAACCCAAGAGATAAATCCATTTCAACAATGTTAGCTAAGCAAATGTTTCCCGGACGTTCAGCACAGTTCAGACAGATATTTGAAAACGCGACGAGAAGCCCTTTTTCATACTTATTCATTGACTGTAAGCCTGATACACCCGATGAAGTTAGATTGTTAACAGATGTTTTGGGAGAAAAGGAAGTAATTTATGCCTATCAGATTTAAATTGTATAAGAAATGAATAAATTTTACTATGTTAAAAAAAATGTCTGTTTCAAAAGCGATCGCGGTCTTACCAGCTTTAAAGAAGTTAAGTAAAGCAAAAAAACTAATTGAACGTAAAAAATTGTTAACATCCTGTCCATGTAACGTATTGAAAGTTATAAAAGAAATAGCAGCTAAAATATTGAAAGGACACATTCATTTGACAGCGAGACAAAAAGCTCGTGTGAAACGGTTCAAAAAAGATATTCGAAGACTCGGTGGTAAAATTACTCGTCGAAATGCAAAAAGAATTCTAGTTCAGAAAGGTGGATTGCTAAAAGGTTTACTTGTTCCAGCTATAACAATTCTCGCAAATTTACTTTCAAAGCAAATTGAATAATGAATACAACAACTCGTATGGTACTGATTCCTGAAGACCAGTACAACAACAATGTTAATAAGCGAAACAAACAGACTTTGAGCCGATTATGAGCTGATTTACCGAATAGTGTAAAAGTTAAACTCATCAACCAATTGATGATGCAAGATGACATGAAGAAAGAAAAGGCAAAAGAAAAAGATGAAAGTCGTCTAAGAAATGAGTTGAAAGCAAGATATCGAATGTATCAAGATATAAAAAAAGAAGAAGGTAATGAGAGTTCAGATGGAAATAATATCAAGTTTGATGGTTCAGAAGACTCTTTCCATACTACTTTGGATAACACGTATAATAATGAGACTGAGGAACCGTCAAAAAATTCACCATTTTACAGACAACCATCGTCATCATCATCATCAACCCCCAACAAACAAGAACAAACGATCTACTGTCCTTGTTGAAAAAAGAGAGTGATTTAGTTGGAAGTGATAATAAAATAATCAGTGACGATGGAAAAATCAAAGGTAGTGACATTGAAAGAATAGTTGAATATTTACAGTCTAAAAACTATACTGGGAGAGCACCAAATGGAACAACAGAAGTATTAAAGTACATAAAAGAAAACTGTAGGGAATGTTTAAGCCACATCAATAACCCTAAAGCAAAGGAGAAATTAAAACAAGTGAACATATCATGGCTGAAAGCTTCCAACGTTATGAGAGAGAATATTACTCGCCGAAAGCGATAGGATCATTTGGTGGAGTAAATCGACTGTTCAAGGCAATTAAAAAGATTGATCCATCTGCTAAATTGAGCGATGTACATAAATGGTTAAAGGATCAAGACACTTACGTTCTTTTCAAACAGAATAAAAATAAATTTCCTCGATTACCAATTTTAGTTAACAAGATTGATGAACAATGGCAAATAGATTTGATGGATATGTCCTGGGTCAGTCAGTATAACGATGGTTACCGTTACCTACTCAACGTTATTGATTGTTTCAGTAAATTTGCCTGGTCACGACCGATAAGAAAAAAAACAGGCCTTGAGGTTGTTCAAGCATTAGAGAATATTTTCTCTAAGCAAAGAGTACCAGAAAAGTTACAAAGTGACCAGGGTAAAGAGTTTGCCAACTCAGACTTCAAGGCTCTGATGATTCGCAAAAAAATCAATCACTTTTTTGCTACCGATGGTGTGATAAAATGTGCAATTGTGGAGAGATTCAATGGTACACTAAGAGCTAGGATTTATCGTTATTTACATCATGTGAATACTGGTAAATATATCGATGTACATGAAGAAATAATAGAATCATATAATAAGTCCTTCCATCGGACAATTGGCATGTCACCGGTAGAAGTGAATGATGAAAACTCTTCAACAGTATTGAGAAATATAAGAAAAAGTCATCCGAAAAGTAATGCCAATTACAAGCCTTTTTCTGTGGGTGCAAAGGTCCGAATAAGAAGAGAGAAAGGAATATTCGAGAAAGGAGCTAAGAGAAACTTCAAATTGGAAATTTTTACAATAAGAAAACACAAGAGAACACCACAAGGTTGGGTTTATTGGCTACAGGATTATGCTGGTGAAAGGATCACATCAGTTTTTTACCATAATGAGCTTATCCAAGCTATAGAACCGAGCTTATATCAGATCGAGAAAATATTAAGAACAAGAATAAATCCAAGTAGCAAGAAAAAGGAGTACTTTGTTAAGTGGCTAGATTATCCAAGTAAATTCAATCAGTGGGTTCAAGATGTGGAACCAACCTCAAGAATATTTCATTGAAGCAGTATCAAATGCGTCAATGGACATCTTTCCTCAGAACACTTTGACAAAATTTTCAAATCGTTTAGCTCGAGCAATTGATCTAAACGGTGAGTGGTTAGTAGGTCTTCAAGAGATTTTTTACCCATCAGACATAAGTGCAACCGCCCGAAGCTTGTCGCTTCACCTGTTAATTGATGGCTTTGGACAAAAGGTTAAGCTGGACGTAATGTTGGAAGCTAATGATGATAAGAGATCAATAATTGATAAAATAAACACTAGTATGCGAAAACATTATAATACAACAAAAGCAAAACGACCCAAAAGAGATATTATGGAGTCTATTAATAAACTTTTGAAAGTTGAAAGTGCAAATTTCACAACTGAAGAAAAATTGGCTCATTTGAAAGAGATTAAAAGCAAAGGTTTAGCAGCATTTGAAAGAGATTAAAAGCAAAGGTTTAGCAGCATTTGAAGAGCTTCTAAAGCAAATCGATGAGATGAGTGGAAAAGTAAAAGCAAAAGAACAGGAAATTGCCTCTCTGTCCACCGAGATGTCAGAAAAAAACAAAGAAGTAGCAGTTGTTAATGCTAACCTAGCTTCAAGAATCGACGCTGAAGATGATTTTGCTAAGTATAAATTAACTGCACAAAAATTGTTGGCTGATCAAACTGAAAAGATAAACAAGCTTGAGAAACAACCTAACAAAGATTCCGAGATTTATCATCTGAAGAAAGATTTGAGAGATGCCTTGTTAAGATTAAAACGATGGCAAGATGATGCTATGGCCAAGAACGTTGAAGCCTCAAAACTACGAAGTGAACTTGAAATACTAAAAAGTGAACGCGATGCAAACCTTTTGGCATTGCAAGAGAAATATGATGTGCTTAAGGAGGAAACCGATGTCAAGTTAAAAAAGATCGAAAGAGACTTGCTCGACGCTAAGTCAACTAATTCAGAGAAAGTCTTAGAATACGAGAGAAAATTAGAAAGATGTAAGCTGGAGCAAGGAGAGGAGCTACAAAAAGTAAAGGATCAAATTCAAGAAGAATCTGGCAGTTACACAAACAAAGTGAAACTGATGGAGGATAGAGAGCAAGTCTATCAGCAGACCTTGAAAGAATCGAGAGCAAAAGTGAGTGAATTACAAAAAGTTCAAGCTGAGCTTAGAGATAAAATAGCCGAACTCGTTCCAAAGGAAGAACTAAACACATTGAATCAAATGGTTGAATCTATCGCTTCAGAGAAAAATGCTGTTGAAATGACTTTGAAAGAGTTGAAAGATAAACATGACTCTCTGGCCAATGAAGTGCTTAGATTGAATGATGATTTGGTTAAACAGAAAGCTGAAAAAAATCAATTACTTGAAGATATTGAAAGAGTTAGACGGCAATTATATAAATTCAAGCCATTGGTAGAGAATGAACTGACTATTAGTGAAGATGATAAAGTGCCTTTTGTTGAACTGGTAAGCGGGAAAATTATCGTTCACAGAGGATACTTAGATAATCGAATTATAGTCCCTCACTTCAATGATTCAGCTTTTATTTCTGCTCTTGGGTTCGATGCTTATGGTTACCTAGATAAAATTGGCCGATTACTAACCACAAACGAGGTTAGCATGAGTGCCGAGAAACCTGCTGCTCTTGATTTCCAGCCTCACTTGATGTTTGTAAACTCTGACATTGTATCTGAGCACTTTGTTGGAGACAAATCAGCAAGGGTCCTTCGTGTTTTACCCTTGAGAGGAGACGAAAAGAAGCAAATAATTCATGAAAGATTCATGAAGCCTCATTATTATCCGCTAAGGTCAAATAGAATGGAAGATGTAAATTTCATTTTAAGTGATGAGACCGGAGAACAAGTAAAATTCAACTCAGGTCGAGTTTGTATTGGGTTACATTTGAAAAAAGTTGTATAAGAAATTGTAAAACTATCACTGAGAATAAAAAAATGTCAAGAAAAGTTCATTGTTCATGTGAATCAGACCTGCAAAGGTTTTTCGCGTCTCAAGTAGGAAGTGGTTTCGGTGATATAAGTGTTTTCAAAGGTTCACCATATCAAAGAGGGTATGGGATAGGTACGTTAATTGCAAGATTTGGAATTCCGATTCTGAAATTTCTGGGTAAACAGTTTCTACGTACAGGGGTAAACGTTGGAGCTGATATGTTGGAGAAGAGAAGGTTTAAAGATGCATTGAAAGAGAGAGCAAAAGAAGGGCTTCGAAATGCAACAACTCAGTCTATCGCTAAAGTGAACAAGTTATTAGAGCAAAAAGGTTCTGGTAATGTAGGATTACAAGCATATAAGAAATTAATCAAAGCAGTCAAGGCTAAAAAGAGACGAAGAAGAAGAAAAACTGTCCAGCGTAAGAGAAGTGTAAAACGAGTGAAAAGTAAAAGTAAGAAAAGAAAGCAAAGAAAGGATATTTTCGGATAATGGAGTATCTACACGTTGACTCAAACCCGGCAGGGAAAAGTGAGCTAACCTTGTTTACAGTTCCATCTACACAAGTAACAATAGAGTCAAGCTATGAAACTGAATACCGACCATCGGCAAGCCTGGAAAGTAGCCTTGTCTATGAAATTGCAGTTCCACCTTCTGAGGATATGACAGATATGGCGGCTACAATGTTACACATGAAAGTTCAAATAATTGATGGAACAAATGAACCAACAAAAAATGCAGTAAAAGCAATGATGGCTCGCAATTTTGGGAATGCTCTATTTGAGCAAATCGACTTATTTCTCAATGGTGTAAACTTATGTCAAGCTTCAAACATGTACCACTATCAGGCTTTTCTTGAAGATCTTCTTTATAAATTTCCCAACCCTGTGGACACTGGTAACCTTTCACGAAAAGAACCTCAATTTGTTGTTGCAAGTCGAACCTATGATCTATTCTTTCGTTTACATTTACCCATTTGTCAACAAGATCGATTGATGGTGAGTGGATTACCCATGACTTTCAAACTAACCCGAAGTCCGTTAACCTTTCCAGTTTGGGCAACAACTGAGGCTGACACAGAAACATATAAAACTAAAATAACAAGTTTATCATTGTTTGTTAGAAGGGTTAAACTATTTCCCGATGCTCAAGCAGCACTTCTCACAACACTTAGTAGAGTACCAGCAAAATATTTCATCATAAGAAACGAAATGAAAAACTTTACAATAACAAAGGATGTTAACATGATAACAGTTGAAAATTTGTTCAATGGCTTCCTACCTAAGCGTATCATCTTAGGCTTTGTTAGTGAAGAATCATTTTCTGGTGATCGACAGTCAGGCCCATTTAAATTTGACAATTTTTCAGTTTCTCACTTAGCTTTGAATGTTGACGGTAACCATGTACCAACAGTCCCATACCAACCTGACTTTGAGGGAAACTTGTACATGAGAGAATTTATCAATCTTTACCGTTACACTGGTCAAGACGACGGAATCCCGCAATGTGACATTGACTATGACAAATACAAGTCAAATTATTGCCTATTTGCCTTTGATTTGAGTAGTGATGGTACACTGGGGGGAGAAACGGGAACACTAAATCTACTTAGGCGAGGGTCTATAAGATGTGAAATTAGATTTTCTAAAACATTGACTAAACAAGTTAAACTGATTGTACTTGGACAATTTGATAACCTGATAACAGTTGACAGAGAGCGAACCGTTGTAATAGATTATTGAGTGATTAACAAAGGATGTTAACATCGAGAGAGCTGGAAATGTTATTGTCTGGAAACAAGTTTTTCGGTGGAGTTTATTCAATCAATAATTTACCTTTGGTGATTCCAACAACAAAAATAAATTACATTGTAAATTTGGATCCTTCTTACCAACCAGGTTCACATTGGGTATCGGTATACATTGACAGTAACCGTAGAGCTATTTACTTTGACTCTTTCGGACGACCCCCTCCTCCTGAAATTTTATCATTCATGCAGAGAAGCGTTTCCTTCTATCAAATATCGAAATCAAAATATCAGGGAGATGATTCATCAGCTTGTGGCTATTATTGTTTACTTTTTGTACTGATGTCGAACAAAAAATCTTTCTTTAAACTTATGAAAAGCTGTAACCATTCGAGAAATGAGTATTTAATGTACAAAAAACTACTCTCTCTATTAAAATAAAAAATAAAAATGTGAACTCGAAATAACAAGTTCCCCCGGGTGGGCGCGAACTCGCGAGCTCAAAAAATTCAGTGATCGGTCAGGTCTCGCGAGAATGAGGATTTCTCATAATTCGCGAGGAAAATGAGATCCTTTTAATCGCGAGTAAATTGATATCACTATATTCGCGAGAAAGAAGAAATCTTACAGACAATTCAATAGATTATTGTTTTATTGAGTAGTGTCCATAGGCAAGAGAGTTTACAGAATCAATGAGGTAACGCTTATCTTCAAATGGTGATAAAGCAATCTTATCGTTTACATATAGATGAACAATGTGATTTTCTGATCCCAGTCTACGTGTTGTCCTTCGAACTGTTTTCACATTGAAAAGAGAATTTTTATAATCCTCAAATGATAACTGGTTCTCAACTACAACACCTTGAACTCCTTTAGCCCTCTTTTTAACCTCGCTTTGTGTTTTGATTGCATACAGTTTTGGTCTCAGAGCGATAACTTCTTCAATCACTTGACCATTCATCTCATCCTTTAGACATCCAATTCTTTTTCGATTGTTACTGCTATACAAGCAGTGTTCAACAGGAAGATCACTGAAATCCATTATATCTGAAAAATGATCCATATCTCGAACTAAATCGTCAGTTTTTATCTCAACTAAGAGAGAATCAGTATCAGAATATACTAAACTGATGTTATCATGAAAATAAGATTTAAATCTATCATAGTAGAGGGTGTAAACATGAAGTTTAGCCAACTCTAATACAGTAAAACCAACAATTATGGGTTTGTCAAGTAAAACGGTATCCGGTAGCATTTGAAAAAGCACTTTATCATCTGAGAGGATTCGCATGTTTTTACATAGATGCTTTCGAGTTCGTCTTGCAGCCATAGTATCTGTTGTCACCAAGTCAACTTTAACTCTTTTCCTTTTATCTTCCATCAATTTACCATAATTGCTGTTTACAAATAGCTTGTAAAGGGATGAGACAAAAGGAGAGGATGCTTGTTTCCTCTTTTCGGTGCAAAGGTTGATGTACGGTGATAACCAACGCTTTTGATGGAAAGATATTACTCGGTGAATATGCGTCACTTTCAATCCATGTTTGACGTAATACTTGAGCATTCGGTAGTGGATAACATATCGGGTTTTAGGAAGAAAAGTAGCAACAAGTTTCTCAGTTTTTGTTGACTTCTGGTCTAGTTCATCGAGAATAGATTTAGCGGTTGGACTTAACATTGAATCTGAAATTACCATTTTATGTGGAGCAAGTGGAAAATCGTTATGTAGATCGTGCAGTGTCTCAGGATAGATTAGATCAACTTCAAGAATGTAACCTGTTGGTGCATCGTCTTCGACAGATAGGTAACAGTTTAACTGTCGTGACTCTAACCATTGATAGTTACCAAACGGTAGAACATCACACATTGCCTTGCCATATAAATTGTTCACGTCAAAATAAAGAATCCATGTTTGATCGCCTCCGTCGTATGATTGAACCAATTTATTGTTTGCTTTTACGTGTCTCTTGGCCACTGTAGTGAAACCACCTCTTATTCCGTTCTCAACCATCATGTACATTTCCAGATCAGTAAAGATCTTCAGGGATACTTTAGCATCTTTATCGCTGAGGCAAAAGATAAACCAGGAACTGACATATAATGGCGGGTCAATAGCAAAGTCATTTAAACTTGTTTCTCTAAAGTTTTCAAAAACAGCGGCTACAAAAGTACATCTAAACGTAAATAAATGTCTATCAGATCACCCAATTTTGGCAGTTAAATTGTTTCCAGACACGCGTTAATCTTTCATACATTTCAATTGTAATAGATTTATCAGTGAGATGAATAGAATGATTCTATTTGAGGTAGATCTCTTCATACCTTTCAAATGAGTCCAAATATTCGTATGGAAGGACAGCTTTATCAAGAAGGTCGGTTAGATCACGAGTTTTCCACTCTTGACGTAAAAGTGCCCTTATCGACTAGGCTTAAATCTTTCGATAGAGTGTCAAGGCTAGCAGGTAAAAAAGCATACGAATCGAGGAAAGCTAAATTACCGGAATACCATCCAATATACTTTTCCAAAGATTGTGGTATTATGGTAATATTGGAAGAGAAGGTTTTACCGTCCATTCCAGCAATAAGTAAATGACTATCATAGTTCTTAAGGTTATGGAAGAAAATTGATATTCTTTTGGCAATGGAGTAGTAACCATAACTACTAGGCTCGTGACGAGATACTTTTCTTGGATCACCAGTTGGTATACAGACACTTTCAAAATCTGCATAAATGATGAAAGGGTGTTTGCTTTCTTTTTTCAAGTTCCTCTTAACCAAATCTGCAAATGGAGTTTGCCTCGATACCACGGGTAGTTTCACTCGTTGTACGGCTCTATTTTCACAATCAATCAGATGAGTTGCAAGTTTTTCTTTAGAAGTATACCCATGTAGACATCTTTCACAGTGGTATCGTCTTCTATTAGTTTTACTGTTCAAGGCTCTACGTAAGCTTATAATCGGATAGAAATGATCAGCATATAAGAGTAATTTAACGTGTTTACTCTTTTTCTCTCTGGTAATGCGAAGAGGGATTATGTATTTACCATCTAAGTTGTATGAAAAAACACTTACAGATATATCATTAACCTTTTCAAAGCCGTTTATCTGCTCAAGAGTAACATCTCCTGTCCATTTTGAGAAATTATGGTTATTTATGTATCGATTATATTGTGTTACGCGATGTTTGTCAACGTCTCCATATATACTCGCTAATATTGAATACATAAAACAGCTTGTCTTACAGTTAAGACTTACAAAACATCTCTTTCCATAGAGTTGCTTTGGTAATTTCTGGAGACGGCATCCTCCATGGTGTGGCTGATACCATGCAACATAAACATCTAGAGATGAAATACAAACTATGATGAAACCGCTTCCTCTCTCAGTATAATGATCAATTATACTTTGCATCTCAGAGAAACTATCCATGAGTAATTGATCCAAATCATCGCATTCACTCAGATAAACTTTAAAAATTGAATGAATATACGAAGTGACGAAATCTTTCGTACCAAGTTTTTCAAATACAATGTTAATTGAAAATGAAATTTTCAGTGGGCCAAGTTCTCTTGACAATGACTCAACCATAGCTTTCAAATCTGGAACAGTGTTGGTATGTAGATCTTCCAATGTGTAACATTTATCAAATTTTCTTGAATATAAGTTGATACTGATCTGAATGCTTGTTTGATCAAAGTGAAATTGAAAAGTTCAACTATATCTGTTACTTTAGGTGATGCAAGTATCAAGCCACAAATTTTAACATGACTTTCTAGTTGTTGATTTGTGTCGAATCTCGTTGAACATTTTTCACAAACTAAACCTTCAATTTCCATTTTACGGTTTTCACTGTTGTTTGTAGGTTGTGTCGGATAGCATGTGTGATCCAAAAGAGTAGAAAAGTCACCGAAAAACTGGTTACACTGAGGACAGCTACCAATAGACTGACTAATTGCAGCAAGATCATCTACTACTTGAAGTTGTTGTTGTTGTTGTTGTTGTTGTTGTCTATCTTCATTTTGTGTCGGCACTGTTGATGGTTCGAATAACCCACTGGTTAAGTAAATTTGTAATTCATCCAACGAATCATTGTCACAACATGAATGGTTTATGAAGTCACCTAAGTCGTCAAAGACAATTTGACAAAATCTACATCTTAACCCCTAAAATAAGAAAGATATTAAAATATTAAATTTAAAAATTCACAGATTCAAGAAAACTTACCTGATCATCCATTCTAGTTTTTCATTTAAAATAATACTTATGATTTAAAATGCAATATAAACACCAACTAAATCAAATATGAATATTTCAATTTTATTTATAACTCAATTTTTGTCACACACGCGCAATTCAGCAACTTTATGCAAATCAGTTAGCAAGAGTTTAATTTCGAAGTGCTATGGATGTTTTTTACAAAAAGTTATCAAGAAATCTTACATTTGTTCTGTGGAGAATACAACGTCAAGTGGAGCTACCGTCACTCAAAAGAAGAATACAAGTTATCATCAATGAATACGAGCGTAAGCGAAGAGTGTCTCTATCATGTGTTAATTCGGTTACATCGAGTGATGGTGAAGTCGGTGAACATTTTTGTTGTGATAATGTAGACTTACTGAGTGATCACTTGATTAAATTAAAAAATTTGATTGAATCGGAAAGTACTGTTACTTTGTATAATTATCTTGTTGATTATATGAGACTCGTTGAAGATAAAATACTCATAATTAATGAATCTGAATTGATTGTAACATCTTCATCTCTGTAATAAATTTATTTCTCCAAATCTTATCTCAATTTTACATTTAATTCAAAATAATTGAACGGCTACCAGGTATCTGATGAGCGATACAATACATCACATTTCGGATTTGTACTAGTAAAATATCAATTTCATTTAAACTACACACATATTGATAAGCTGGATGAAACACTGATGGCATTTGCCTATCAAGGATACTCCTGATCTGATCATTAGTCGTGTAACCTCCAATTGTGTATGATAAAACTTCAGTAAATCCATAATCCAAAATTGTTTGTACCAAATCTTTCTTCTTTTCATAGCTTTTATATTGGTCCAGTCTAGAATAATGGCTCTTTCAATAATCTAAGATTGAGAAATCGTGAAAAATTAATTGTCAATCGTAATAATTATAATAATAACGTCTTAATTGTAATCTCAAGTCATGAAATTCACTTACACTAGGTATATTGTTTATAACATGATCCATATTGAAAATTTAATAATGTGATTAGAGAAAAATTTGACAAAATTTACTTTGCTCTGACGTATATTTTTAGCTAAATTGCTTTTGTGGAAAAATGGATGAAAAAGAATTAATATGCATTTACAATTTACTCCATCCTTTGTAACAAACCAACCATTTTTTCCGAAATTTTGTGGGAAAAAATTTTTTTCTCCCCACCAACAACCACACCCAATATGAAATTTATTCCACTGATTACTCTGATCAATACTGATGGAAAATGATGACTCTCAATTCCGGAGAAGACCGGAGACCAATTTTAGAAATGCAATTTAACTAAGTTCGGTAGACGTTTGGTAGGTAAGTATCCTACTGGTTTGTCATTACGTTAAAACCCTGGCGGGGGGGGGGTTTCTCGCGAGTTAATCGAGCTCACTGGTCTTAGAGGTATCGCGAGAATGTTGATTTCTCCTACCTCGCGAGATAAATGATATCCATGTCCACTAAGATCACGCGAGTTAATGGGTTTCTCGGATTTCGCGAGATGAAAGAAAATATTTAGCAAGAAAAATTTGTTAAGTATAAAAAAAGTAGATGAAATATGGATGCAAATTTTTTATTGTTTTAATTTCAAATACCTAAAGTATTAATTGTTATGAATGTAAAAATTTTTTCTCTTTAATTATCTTCTGTTTTATTCTTTTTTATTCATAAACTATTTAATCACTTAGTACGGTTTTCATGCCACATTTGTACAACCGTTTTCAATGCACATTGATACTTAGCATCAGCAGGATGGAGTTGACATGGTTTCCCTCGTGGATTGGTAGCTAAATTAATCTTAATCCTTGGAATTCCCATACGACGGAGAACACCTTCAGCATCAGGAGAGACATAGGCCATGAGAAACTCATCCTGCGTGGTACTTGATCCATAAAAGTTGAAAGAAGACTAGTCGCTTGATTGACACGAAAGACCATCCATTACATTCGAATGGTAATCCATGAACCATTGATGTTTTGGCTATCGACCACGAACTTTCCACAGATATGTCGCAAGTTTTTGACGATGATCGATAGCAAAATGAAACTTTGATAGATCACTAAGAAGAGCAAGTTCACGTGGAATAAATAAACCATTGTTGGAAACCTTGAACATCAAAAAGCACAAATATTGGAATTCATTTTAAGGCGAATAAAATTTTGTAAACACACAAGCAGAAAGTTCAATTAAAATCAAGTTTATTAAATCGATTCATAAAGTTAAATGAATACAATCAATCACAAATCATTTTCAATACAATAATTAGAGAGCGAAACGTTATCTTATTCTCTTTCGCAAAATCTGCAAGATTTCCTGCAAATCCAGAGGAAATTACCTCCACAAATGAAGGTAAATCTGTTGACAAACCGTCAATCTTTCCAAAGGAAGCTGAGTAAAAATTGAAAAGTTCATCCGCTTTCCCTTTCATGGTGTTCTTTTGTTCATCCGTTAGCTTCCCGGGTTCAAGCAACTCTTCTTCCTCCCATTGCATCATAGGACTTTTGTTCTGACCATCAATAAATTTAGAGAATAAACACGCTTGTTGTAATAAAGAAGCTGGATATTTTCCAAGTGGATCTTTAACGAATTCATTAAGTAAGACTATACCAGGAATCAGATTATCCAGAATATTAAAGTATTTAGCTTCAATCTTCAGCTTTGCATACCTCTTCTCACATTGAAGATCACCAGAGTCAAGCTTAACGATAGAAAGCTCATCAATTCCAATTCATCTGCAGTTCCTTGATCATCATAGAAATGTATCTCCCAAGATGAATAAGTTCCCATCGCTTGAGGTTCAGTCCATTGAGTCGGATGATTGTTGTAGTAAAACCGAATGTCCGAACGTGTACAAGTAACATCTCCGAATTCATCTACTCCATAAGAAACGGTGATTTTCAAATCAGGGTTGATAACAATTGGCTTTAATGAGCTCCAGGTCAAAACAGGCATATTGATTTTTAAGTTGAAAACTAAGTATGATATTGATGGACGTTGATGAAGAGAAAACTTTAAACTGAATTGATTTCTTGATTTACTGGTCTTTTATAGCAAAAGAGATACAAGAGAAAAACTTTTCAAAATCTGTCGTAAGTGTCTTCTAGTTTTACCTCCGGTTGTAAGAGTTTTTTAAGTATATAACACATACTTTACCATCCCTCCAATAGATACCATTGAAAGTTCGGGTTCATATACATTATCATTGCTTTAACAAAAATTTACATCTATTCATGGTAAAATTTTCCTGAAGCAACGTAGTTACAAACTCTTACAAATTTAATTTTATCCAGAGGGAAGTGCTTTTGAACAAATGCACCTGCTGAAGTTATAGTTTTAAATCCTGTTGCATTAATTTTTCCTGATTCAAATACGAGTAAGCATTTACCTTTATCTCTGATCACATCGGCATTGAATCTCTTCTTTGTTTTTCCTGAAGCACCTTTTATAATAATACTTCGACACAAGTCCCAACACGAGACAATATTAGTAATTTTTGGTAGACTGTAATCTTTCATCTTCGAGTATCATTTTTCAACTGATCTTTAACGTAAAAAGGTGATCAACTAAATAGTACAAACAACTTCTTTTTAAATTCTCATTTATTAAGTGTTCATCATGATTGACAATATGGACGGTTTATTTGGTTTTGACGTTGACACCAAACAAGCCTGTTACTATGATTATAAAAATTTTCATTTCAAAAACATCTCTAGTGATGATGACCTAAGACTGTTTATCCACAGCTTTAATATCTCTGGTTTAGCTCCCTGTGTTGGTAATGATGCTTCCCGATTGTTTAAACCCTTAGAACTTGATCGTGCCAACGTTTGTGATTTCGGTATGAAAATTGCTTTGACACTTGCAGGTGAAATGGGAAAAGTCGGCGATTTTTTACGAAATATTAAGCCGCGAAATTGTACCTGTGGACTTATTGTGTACAAGAAGAAAAAAGTTATCAGCTAAGAGAATTGGTAATACTGAGTAAATTTGTCTTCACATTTTTTTGTGTACCAACAATAACCATAAATAAATCAATTGAAACTTTTTTTTTATTAAAGGGATCGTAATTTTATTTTATCTCAATTTTAATTTAGGTAGTTATTCTTCCCCTTCAAGATAATAATCCTTTTTAACCTTTTCAATATGCTTCTCAGCTTCTATAGCTAAATCGGCAGAATAGGCTCTTCGTCGGATCAGTCTACCACTTTGCCTCTCTGTAACATAAAACCAGGGAAATCTACCTGGTTTTCCGCTTCTTTTGCGAACATAACCTTCGAGGTTTTCTTCTGATCTTCGCACATGACACGAAATTTCGAAGCGCGAAGTGTCATTATAAGATCGCTTTGGAAACACATGCTGTTCCAGGCTACAAAAATTTTTTAAATTCTTTTTACAATACAAGCAAACAAAATAAAATGGATTAGCTTCGATATCTATTCTAAGCGCTTCATGATCACGCCGCAATTTGTCGTTCAATCGCCTAACCAGTTCAAGTGGTCGCTTAAGATGCTGAGGTGGATCGTCTTCGAGGTAGACATCTTCCTCGCTGCCACCACCGAAACCCCAGCTCCACAAATATTCCCGAATACCTGTTTCTGGGTCTGTTGCCCATGCCTTCAGCTCCATTGCATGCATGCCCTCCACATATCGAGCTTGTCCTGGTGCTCGTTGAGCCATGAATGATTGTTATAAATTTAATTACGAACGAAGCAGATAACCCAAAGAACTTCAACTAGTCTATTCAAAGACAAGGAACGAAGCAGATAACCCAAGGAACTTCAACTAGTCTATCTAAAGACAAAGAACGGAGCAGATAACCCAAGGAACTTCAACAAGTCTATCCAAAGACAAAGAACGAAGCAGATAACCCAAAGAACTTCAAATAGTCTATCCAAAGACAAAGAACGAAGCAGATAACCCAAGGAACTTCAACTAGTCTATCCAAAGACAAAGAACGAAGCAGATAACCCAAAGAACTTCAAATAGTCTATCCAAAGACAAAGAACGAAGCAGATAACCCAAAGAACTTCAACTAGTCTATCCAAAGACAAAGAACGAAGCAGATAATCCAAAGATCCTTAACAAGATGATTAAATCGTTTGAAGATGTAGTAATATTAAAACTGTTCAATAGTTACTTGTAGTATGTAAGTTTAATGTTCAACTGATGATTTCAATCATGATTCTCTTTCTTTTTATACGATCTTTTTCGTTTAAGCTGAATAAGCATATCTTCTGTATATCATCCATGATGAACATACATTGAAGTTTTTAATTTTCTATTTGTTTTTTATCTTTGCCAAACGTGGTAGATTTAAAGGCTTTTCTTTCATTAAATGAAAACAATAAATTGGTTAATTAAATAATCTACCTTTTTACCCTCTCCACCTGGATCATTACAATTAGATCAAAAGGAAAAGGAAATGATAAAAATAAGCATTTAATAAACTGCACAAGGTGTACAAATATATGCATTTAAGGGGTACCTGCATTTAAGGGGTACACTCTTATACTACTGAGGTTAATAGCATTTTTAATTATTATGGAATAATTACTACTAATCATTTTATAAAGAGTGATTTTAGTTCCATTTCAGTTTATATTCAGAATCGAAAAACCGAAAACGGTTCAGAATCAAATCTATACGATTTTGTTTTTATTCGTGACAAGTCAGCTCTTCTCATGTACAAAGATACCGAACCTGAAGTAAAATGCAATCAATACGAGCCATTATTGAAGAATCTCTTTGATTCACTGAAAGAAGGTGGATTTTGTCAAATTATGACGAGAACTAAATTAAGACCAGTCGAACAAGAATGGCAACAATTGATTGGAAATAATCAACAGATCAACTTTGATTTATCAACAATAAAAAGTATAGCAACCGATGCTGGACTCACGTGGATTTGTCACAAGGAGATGATCGGTGAAGGATATTGTTCAGTTCTACTGAGACGTCCATTCGCACCTAATCCAGATCAACAGGTAACATTTATCAGAGTCAAACTTGATAGCAATTATGATTGGATTGATAAGATAAAAGAATTGTCTAAAGATAAGAATCATAAAATCTGGTTAACTGGAGGTGGTTATGATAATGGGATAGTTGGACTCACTATGTCTCTGGTTAAAGATCCTCAATACAATTTGAGATGTTATTATGATCCAAGAAAAAGAGATGATGAAGAGATAATTGTCCCTGATGAAGTGATGCAAAGAGATTTGTTAGTAAATGAAGTTGATGATAACGGAGAAATTGGATTGTATAAAAGTGAACTTGCCAATCTTGATGATTTACAAATAGGAACAACGTCATGTTATGCTGATATTAAAAACAAAGGTGATCTTTCAAGTTTACGTTGGTTCCAATCACATCATAGTAATTGGACTTATATTCCTAAAGACAAGCTCATTGAAGATCGTGAAAAGATAACTATCTATTATGGGTCTTTGAATTTCAGGGATGTTCTAATTGTCACAGGAAGAATTACTACAAAATTTGACAACCGCGAGCTACAAGCTGGCCCGCTAATTGGAACCGAGTTTTCTGGGGTAGATTCATTAGGTAATCGAATCATGGGGATGTGTGAAGCTGGAGGAATTGGAACATCTCTTTGCACTAAAACTTATTTAACAAAGATTCCAGTTCCTGAACACTGGACATTAGCCGAAGCTGCTACAGTTCCTGTTGTCTATCTAACAGCTTATTATGGTTTAATTTCGGGAAATTTACAATCTGTGAGTGTGTTTTAATTCATGCAGGTTCAGGAGGAGTTGGTCAAGCAGCTATTTCGATCTGTCTATCAAGAGGTTGTCAAGTATTTACTACAGTTGGAACACAAGAGAAAAAGGACTTCATTAAGAAACGTTTCCCTTCAATCGATGATGATCATATTGGTGACTCTCGATCAACATCATTTGAAGATATGATTATGAAGATGACCGATGGTAGAGGTGTTGATTTAGTTTTAAACTCACTTTCTGATGATAACTAAAAGCTTCAATCAGATGCTTATCAGATTTCGGTCGTTCATCGAAATTGGCAAATATGATATGATCCAAAATAATCAAATTGGTAAGTTGTAAATATTTTCGCATTTAATTTGGCCAATGAAGTACAAATTATTAATACAATACCAAATAGATTCACAATTCATAGATTTCAACAAAACTTTTCATGCTTGTTGCTTGATGTTTCTACAAGATGATGTGTTCGTCAAGATGATTCCTGATCGGATAAAAGTTTGGAATGGTCTCATTGAGATGTTGAAAGAAGGAATCGAATCAGGTGAGGTTGTGCCTCTTCCAACAACGATATTCCAAATGAATCAGCTTGAAGAGTCGTTTCGGTTTATGGCAACAGGGAAACATATTGGTAAAGTTTTGATTCAAATGAGAGATGAAAATGAAGATCCAAATAAAGTTAAACTTTATCGTTCAATTGGTCAAACATTTTTCAATCTTGAAAAAAGTTACATAATAACTGGTGGACTTGGAGGATTAGGACTCGAAATTGCCTATTGGATGGTATCAAGAGGAGCGACTAATCTAACTCTTACTTCACGTTCTGGAATCAAGACAAAATACCAAGAGTATATTTTAGAAAGAATGAGAAACAATGGTTACTCTCGAGTGAATATTATCATCTCAAATGAAGATTGTTATACATATGAATCAACTGAGAGGCTAATTAATCAAGCACAAGAATTAGGCCAAATCGGTGGAGTATTTCATCTTTCAGTTGTTCTAAAAGACGGACTTTTTGAGAAGCAAACAGCTGAAACATTTGATGAAGCTGCCAAACCAAAAGCGATCGCTTGTCGTTATTTAGATCAACTAACTCGATCTCTACCCTACGATATTGATTACTTGTATGCTTTTCTTCAATAGCAGTTGAGTCGAAGTATTGCCCAGACAAATTATTGTTTCGGTAATACAGCGATGGAAAATATTTGTAAGAGAAGAAGATTAGATGGATTACATGGTTTGGCTATTCGATGGGGAGCAGTTAGATGTTGGTATAATTACAGAGATGAATTCACCATCCAATGAGATGTTGAGATCCCTTGCTCCGATGCGTTTGAATTTAGTATTGACTCACTTGACAAAACTTTATGTTCCTTTGTAATAATCATCTTATCATAGTTTCCTTGCCTGATAACAAAAGTGCATCATCAATAGGGAATAATTACTCATTGAAACAGAAAATTTTCCATATCCTTAGTGTTAAAGATGCAACTAAAGTTGACCCACAATCAACTTTATCTGAACTTGGTCTTGATTCATTGATGGCAGTTGAAATCAAACAAGCTCTGGACACTGATTACGATTATTCAATGACAACCAATGAAATTCGAGAATTGAAAGTTGGTGAATTAGATGAACTTGAAAAGAAATTAAAAAAATCAGAGAAGAAAAAAATCAAATCTGCTCATTCATTAACTGGATACAGAAATATTTTCCATATTTATACGCAATTGTTTGTCCCATTGAATCAAAGTGAATTTGGATCATCACTTTTATTTCCTACTCAATCAGGTCAATTCTGTGCCGTTATTCCAATATTTGAATCATTCTCAAAACCAGTGATCGGCATCAGTTGACCAAAGACTGTCAGAATCTCGAATCAATGGATGAAGTTGTTAACTTTTATGTAGATTCACTTACAACCAAATATCCAAATGAGAAAACATTTAATCTCATTGGTTACTCACTTGGTGGAGTGATTGCCTTAAAAGTGGCCATTGGCTTACAAAAGAAATTGAGTCAAAATTCGGTTAGAAATCTCATCATGATGGATTCAGCGCCCGAGATAGTTTACAACAAAATGAGAAACGCTTCTAAAGAATATGAAGGAAAAGATGAAAGCACCACATTTACATATTTGACTTTAGATTATCTTTCATATTATATGAAAAGTGATGAAAAAACGAAGTGAGAACAAAACTATTTGAGCTCAAAACGAAATCCGCAAAATTAGAATATGCAACTTCAACTATCAATAGGATAGGATCGTTTGAATATGATGTTAACCAGATAAGTGATGCTATCGATCTTTTTGCAGATAAAAAACGAAAAGCTACCGATATAAACGTGGACGGAAAATTCCACGGTGAAATTTTTTTAATGCGAGCAACAGATTCGGATGAAAACAATTCCGATTTCCATCATTTGGATGATTATGGATTATCCAAAGTAAGTTGGATTAAATTTATTTTTTATCAATTGATTATAAAATTTATAAGCAACAAATAGAAATTTAAAATCTACTTGTCTTTTTTATAGTATACAAATGGAGCTGTCGAGGTAGTAAGAGTTCCTGGAAATCACGATAACTTCATTATAAATGATTTGGGAAAATTATTGACACCTTGAAGTACTGCAATGAAAACTTCTACTGGATAAATAAAAAGTTTATACTGATCGATGTAAAGAGAAATTGTCAATTTCTATCGAGATTTAGAAATATCTTAGGGTGAATCAAAAGAACTGTTTTCAAATTCAATAGTTTTACTAACTATTAATAATTTACTTACAAATCGATTGCAGTTATTAGACAGAAAATAAGATTGTAAAAATTTATCATTATAATTATTTGAATATTCAATAGGTTGGACATTCAAAACTCATATGGACAAAATAATGATACAATTTGTTTATCTACCGGTGGTCAGTGAGGTTGGCCGAAATGTATTTAATATAAACCGACCATCAATTTTATTTATTAGTGATTTTAATTGAAGCGAGTGGTCAATTACACAATGGTTACATGAATATCGTGTCAAACATGGTCAAGTTTTGAGATGTATTATTATCCTAGGAGAGAGAAGAGAAAACTTTGATTAAAAATCAAATTCTAAGAATATTAATAATTTGATTAACACTTTACCCTTAAACACCATTGGGAAAATTCATCAAAGGTGATTACGCCATCATGATTTGAATCCATTTGCTGGATAAAATTTCAAATGAAAATGAACATATATTAAATTATATCATGTAAGATAATCAAAGAAGGTCAATTTCGAACATAAAAAATTTATCAACATGCTGACTTGATCTCCGAGCATCAAGTAAACCGCACGAACGATCGTTAAAAGTTCTTGCTACGAATCCGTCGCTATTAATATCGTACAAATTGAATATCCAACGAAGTTTTTCCGATGTCGATCCTCGAGATAAACTTGATAACATACAAATAAAATCCTAAGGAAATAAATCAACTAAGTTAATTCAGTTAAAATTACAAATTATACTTGTAAATAGGAGTAAACAATCAAATGGACGAAATTTTTCTCAATTTTCTGTTAATTATCAGCATTTAATGGGAAGCGGAAATTAGTTTTGAAATTCATTCCAGGATCAGCTCGATTGTACTTTTAAGATATCAAGGTTGTTTAACTTGTGTTCACATATTATCGAAATAGTACAATCATAATTGCGGGTCGTATTCAATGATTGAAAAATAGATGAAATTTAGTTTGAAAAGTTCTAAAATTTGACATTGGGTTGATTTAGGTTATTGAAATTAAATGGCAATTAAACCAATTATTAACGAACGGGAGTTATTGCTCAAATAGCCCACGAATGTTACAAACAAATAGCATGAAAGTCGCTGCATTTCCAACATGAACTGTAATCAAAGCATTACAATTAGTTGTTATTGATCAAAATCAATAATATAGACAATGTAATTAAAAGACTCACAATTATGAAAAAACTTGCGTAATTGTTGCTAAATCACCAACTTTAATCCCATTATATGGTCCAAGAGACCGATCCATTATTTCAAGTATCTAACAGAAAATGATATTTATTGTCAATTGTTGTAACAATAAACTCTATCCTCAAAAATTTACCTTTAATCTGATATTAATTGGTAATCTGGTTTCACAGCAGATTGAATGGAATCGTCTGTGTAATGTTTCAAGCTGAATGAATTGTTAAAATTGATTAGAGTAAATTAATAAGAATAAAGCTCAATCAATCTAAATGATAAAAATTGTAATAAAGTTTCAACCTTCAATAGATGCTGATCATCGTGAGGATAAAACATTCAATTTCAATTATATCTCATTTTAACTATCGATTGTCGATTAAAGCAAAATTGAAACTTCAATTTATTTCGACAATAAAACATAACAATGTAGTTAATAGATATGAGATTGATTTTTCAAATTGAATTACGCTTTCAATTAATTAATCATTTCTTCAAGTTGAAAATCGAAAAGTGAAAATTTTCTCATTGGCTTTATACTAAAATGGACATTGGTCAAACCGTCATGAAATCACCTACAAAGTAG
This sequence comes from Panonychus citri, assembly GCF_014898815.1. Lineage (NCBI taxonomy): Eukaryota > Metazoa > Arthropoda > Arachnida > Trombidiformes > Tetranychidae > Panonychus > Panonychus citri. Next base: position 66,181 of record NW_026515442.1, read on the forward strand.
CAACCAGCAAAGGTTAGCACTAAAGCCTAATACTGCATACATGTTGGCGACTAATCGGGAATGAGAAACGATGATAACGCCCAAAAAGATGAACAGATCGGCCGTAAAAGCGACCACCGTAAAATAATACAGCACCAAATATCGCAGTCGCTTGAAGTCAAATTCATAACTATTGAATCGGTGAGTCCAATTGCCGATAAGATTCGTAGCCCAATTGACAATTATCTTATAATTCGGCGTAAACTGAGCACATTTTAGATCGTGATTAGCGATAATTTCAATATCTCTGTGAATAGTTGATAGAAATGATTCCGAAGAACAAGTTTGTGAAACTTTTGATCTTTTAACTCGCTGCAACATTTTATCGCTACTTTTGAGCTCTCGATACTCCTTGAAGTCGTCGTTATGACGGCCAATTGATAAATTATTAATAGACTCGTTAGGAATGGATTTTGATTGTTCAACAACTGACTGTATACGATAGTAGTGGATAGCACAAATGAGAAACATGTAACCAGAGGTTGTTAACATCTCATTCGCAAGAAAAACAGCTGACCAAGTGTGAGTAAAAGACCAGAGAGTACCATAAATCGCCAGAGATGATATTTGATATGTGTAAGGATTGGTAAAAAAGGGTATATTGTACAAGATCACTATAAATGGAACCATACAGGTAATTATACGATTATAAAGGTTGAGTAAAAAGTGGACAGTCAACTGGAACTGTTTAGTCTGAGCTGTGGTCATTTTAAGATGTGAAGAGTTGAAGCCATGAGTACGAACATAGTCATAATCTGCAAGAACAGTACAATGATTTTGAGCTTCGCTACGTAAGAAAGCTTCACGAACGAGCATTGACACAGTTATTGAGAAAAGATTAAACATGCATATTGATATACGATCTTTTGACCGGAAAACATTGTCCCCTAGATAGATGAGAGTAGCTTCGTCCTTGATGAATATCAAACTAACGAAGCGAACAAAGTTTACGGCTGATGCCAGCCGAATACTCCAATTCTTAAGGTCAAATGGCAAGTTTGCATGAAGACTTGACGTTGAAAGTGTCACGTCCTTTGAGTTACTATTTTGATCTTTATCTTGACCATACTGACGGAATCCGTGCAACAATGTGCAAAAGAAAAGAGCATACTTTTCGTAGCGATTGATGGCCTCTTGAGTCGCTTCAACTGGAGCATCTATTTTGGGAACACCAAGTATCTGGTGGATGAAGATTCGCAATAGAAATCCAAAAAATTTGACCGAATCGCATTGATTAATCATTTTCAATTTCGTTAAACAATTCGTACAAAACCAATGAGCTTTTCAAAAGGCTTATATTAATAATCATAAATCATCAAAACACAATTGAGAGCTAATTGTCATCCATTTGGATGGTAGTTGATAACTGAAGAAAAAGTTTCAAGTTTGGTTGAATTATCATGTTTATTACGCTGAGAAAAAAGTTAGTCTATTGTTTCATTCATTTAATATTGTTAATTGTTAGTTTGCTTATTGTGATTAATATTGTAATGATCCAAAATTGAAAAGGTTATCGAGAAAATTATCTAATGTTGATTTAGGTGTTCACTTAATTAGTTAGTCCAAAGTCGTTTTTAATTAAGAAATTGCTACGAGAAAAACAAACAAAGATCAAGGTGATAATGAAGGAAAAAGTCAAGGTACCACGAATTGTAGACAGAGAAAATAGAAAGAGAGAAAATTTTGATATAAAAATAAGGTTGAATAACCAGTATAGTTAGTCTGGTTGTGGTCCCGATCTTAGTTGAAATTGGTTTGTGTGAGTATCCTCATCAAAGTGAAACGAAAATTGTAATTTGTTTAATATCGAAATTGAGAAGAAATTAAAGTTTGTGTTAAGTGAAAATAAATCAATTTCAATTTCATCATCAACCTCAACCTTACATTTGAGGACCCACTGAGAGCTCAGTGGTCAATATCAGAGATCAAAAACAACTTGATATATTTATTCAGTCAATTTCCCTCTTCTTTGTGTCTTTGTGTTTTTACTTTATGACCTCAAGTCCTGACCTTGAAACACTAACTTATTTCACCATGGCTGAAAGAAAACCTTATCCTTGGCCCCACCTCGTGGTCCAAAAATACCATCGTTTAGTGGTGCTTTCAGCAATGAAGCACTTAAATTCACCAAGTTCACCTCGTTGGCCAAGTGTATGGCTGGAACGATAAGGAACGGCTCGATAGGGTAAGTCTGTATCTCGAAGACACTGCTGCTTCTTGGTTTCAACAAGACATTAGTCCACATCAAGTGACCCTAATTATACTTGGGATGAATTTATATCTGATTTCAAATCGACCTTCTTACCCTCCGAGTATGAATCATATATTAATCAACAATTATCGAGTAGAAACAACGTTCAGATGAACCGGTCACTAAATTTATAATCGATGTCAAAGAATTATGCAAATTAAATAAGAATGAGAAAGAAACAATGCGTTATCTCTTCGAAGGTGTTAGGCCGATATTAAGACCGTTTTATATGGACTAAACCAACTACGATAAAAGAATTTACCGATCACGCAAAAATTGGAGCGAAATTTAATAATACCACAAATCCTGAGGTCGCTGAATTGAAACAGATGATAATGGAGTTAAAAAATGGACTAACCATGAGAACTACCCGAGTTAACCAGATAGAACCAGATTTATCCAGAAACGGTAAGCCTATAATCTGTTACTATTGTAACAAAGTAGGCCATATTCAGGCCAACTGTTATTTCCGTATTCAGTGACCAAGGCAAGCGCCAATCAACAAAGGCCTTTGTTCACCTCTAATCATCAACCAAATCGACCATTCCCAACTCACCCTCAACCCAGTTACCATCATCCAAGATACCAACCACCCAATTACCCACCGTATTCCCTTTTCCCAATTACCCTATTCTCATAATCAAACCCAAGCCCAAAGTTCCACCAACAATCACTCATTTCATAACTACCATATCAAAACCAAACCTCGTCTAATCAGTTACCCCCAGTGAACCGCCCGCAACAATATCCTCTGAATCATCATCATCGAGACCATCAAGTGAACCAACCAGTGACCCATCGACCGAACCCAGTGAACGTTCAGCAACCTTATAGTGCTGGTCACCCTCCACCGCCTCCCAGGGCAAACTGTTTAAGTGATTATGATGAAAATTACATTTTCATTCAGTGCTCAGTGAACAATAGAAAATTAAGAGGCCTCATTGACACTGGATCAACGGTCTCCATCATTAAACAAGCATGGGCTGATCCAAATCAAATCCAATATTATGGTGGCCCCGCAGTTAAATCAGCCAGTGGACATTGTTTGAACATCATCGGTCGCACCAGGTTATTAATAACCGCCGGGTCTCTAACCGTAGGAGTTTGGACCAACCTTCTGGTTGTTGACGATTCTTTCGCTTATGATCTTCTTCTTGGAAACAATTTCAACCGAGCAGCGAGGCTCCAGTTAGACCTTGGAACCATGGAGCTAGTCCAACAGTCCGCCAATGATGATAAGTACCCTGGAACTGTTTTTATTACAAATTTAGATAAAAATAACCTTTGTTTTAGTCCAACCGTAGACTTAGAGAATGGGTTAGTCCCATTAAAATTTGATGTAATTGATGAGAATAACCACGACACAAACCATTGCTTGACAGTTGAAACAGTTAACGATGTCGAAATGTTGCATGAGTGGAATTACTTTGACTTTTCACTTGAATCACCTCATCAAATTTTCAATTTAGACTTAGAGGTTAGTCCAAGTCCTGTTAGTCCGAATAGTTTCAGTCCGAAAATAGTTAGTCCAACCGAAGTTAGTCCAATCCAAGTTGTTTCATTCAACTCTGATCTAAGTTCTGAGTTTTATTGTGAAAACCCCGAACAATCAAACTTAGTCGTCGATAAACAACTAGAACTAAATCAACGTCTACCATATGATCCGTATGCATGTCCAACGCAGTTTTCCCTTATCGATTATGATTGTAACGAAAATGAAATGTATGTTAGTCCACCATGTTTTTATCAAAATGAGTCAGAGATGAATGATTTTCAACCCGCACATTCGGATATTGTTAAACAGTCAGAAATTCCAACACCTTCACCTCTATCATCCCCATCACCATCATCACCTGCTTTACCATCATCATCCGCATCGTCACCAGACAAATACGAACTTAAATTAGACCATTTGAAGAATGAACAAGAGAAAATAGTAAGAGAGACATTGGACGAGTTCAGTTTAGCTTTAACTTGCGAAAAGTCTAATTTAGGAAATTGTACATTATTTTACAATACAATTGATACTGGTGATTCAAAACCAATCCATAGTCATTCAGCCTATTCACAAATATTAGAAACACAAGGGGAGTTACCTTCAACCGACAATCATTCTCGCAATAGACCCAAAGTTAAGAACGAAGTTGATCCTAATCCATTATCCACTGTAGTTCGAGTTAAGGCACCTAACAACAAATCTCCAAAAAATAATTTGAAAGAAACTAATGTGCCTGAATCATCTTCACCTAACCTAACCCCTCGCAGATCCATTCGAATTAGAAACGTACCAATGAGATTTTCACCCATTTTATTGATTATTCTCATAGCATTAACCACCCTATCACCACCGATCAGTGAGTCAGTGTCGACCAAGTCCGATCTGATCATCTGGAGAACGTCTAACACCGCCCCTGTTAATGGTTCAGTTGGAGTTGACATAAACACGAAAACTTCATCACCTTTTTCACCTTTAGTCCATTCAATTATTTGCGCTAGATTTGACCACGAGTTTCCACATCGCTGGTGGCTTTATAAACCAGTTTTCTCACACAAAACTTAGAAATGTTTACCAGTGTCAACGATCAAGTGAATGCCGAAAAACAGTTGATAAGATTTGAACGATTTACCACCCTCAGTATCAAAAAGAAGAAGCAAGTCGAAAAGATCAACCCATCCTCACAAGACCCAATTCAATTAGCTCGTCGACGTTTAATTAGATCAATCCCAAGATTTGACTTTCCACCTCTCCCACCACCAATTTTGTCCGTCTGAATAGTCATCATCATAGTCCTAGTATAGCTAGTCCACCATTTCGAGTCATCATCATCATCTAAGTGTCGTTAGTCCAAGTTACCAAGTCATCATCCACCTCAGCGTATCATTAGTCCACATTCCCTACTCATCATTAGCCTCTAAGTATCGTTAGTCCACATTTCCAAGTCATCATCATCGTCTAAGTATGGTTAGTCCACCTTTTTCAATCACCATCATCGTCTATGTATCGTTAGTCCACCTCACCCAGTTCTCATCATCGTCTAAGTATGGTTAGTCCACCATTTCGAGTCATCATCATCGTCTAAGTATGGTTAGTCCACCTTTTTCAATCACCATCATCGTCTATGTATCGTTAGTCCACATTTCCTACTCATCATTAGCCTCTAAGTATCGTTAGTCCACCTCACCCAGTTCTCATCATCGTCTAAGTATGGTTAGTCCACCATTTCGAGTCATCATCACCTTCTGAGTGTCGTTAGTCCAAGTATTCTAGGTTACTCTCATAAGTTTACTATTGTTAGTCCAAAAGGAAAAGGAAGTCAACAGTTAATTAAATTCAAATTCAAAAGGAAAGTTTATTGAATCAATCATTGGAATTTATTCCAAACTTTTTGGAGAGAAGGAATCATCCCGATACAATTAGGAATTCTCCGTGCGTGAGAGTGGACTAGGTGAGAAATTCAAGTTTTTCCACCGTTTAGGCTCTTTAACCTTAAAACAATAAGGGCAAAATCGACATTTTAAATGATCCTGAGCGGTTGAAAATCAGACCCAGAACCTGTGGAGTGTAAATCAGCTCCGATAATAAGCGATTAATAAAAGGATACGGGTTATTGGTTAGTCACCTGCGAATATGGACTAACGTTGGAAACTTCAGGTCAAAAATTTCTCCCTCGTTCATTTTTTTTAATGAAATAGTTGGGTGAGAAAAATTATCATCATCATCATCATCATTTTCCTCCAATTTATTATCTCCTTTCCTTCATCCTTATGATCCTTTTCATCCCTATCTCCATCCTCATCCTTATCAGCATCTTCCTCTTCATCATCTCCCTCCTCTAAAAAAATCATGGATTCACAAAATGCCTCGACATCTGTAGCAATGGGTGACATTCTATTCATTGTAATGACCGCGCGTAAATATTCATTGGAGTCAGAAATAGAAGCAAATGTTTCCATCATCGCCCTAACCTCAGCCACACACTAACATACAATAAGAAAGAAAAATAGAAGAATAACAAAACAAAATTAATATGAATCTACATAAGAAAATGAGTAAGAAGTTTTTTTTTACCTGTAGAAAATCGGAGTAAACCTTTGCCGACATGGTGAAAGTAGAAATAGAAGAAAAAAAAATTTAAGGTAATAAGAGATGAAAATTTTGAATAAGAAACAAATGAAAAAAAAACTCAATAATCAAAATAAACAAAAAAAAAATTTTTAAGATGAATAATGAAGGCGAATAAGAAGAAAAAGTTGTGTTATTGTTGTTGCAAATAGAAAGACGGAAACAGAAATGACCCCATAGTTGTTGTTGACAACTTTGACCGAACGGTCGAGCGATACATCGAACGCTTCGATGGTATTGACCCAAAGAAAATTTCGTTAATTTAGTTAAATTAGTTAATTGTTCCTCAAGAGGCTTCGGACTAACTAGAAGGGGTGAATGTAATGATCCAAAATTGAAAAGGTTATCGAGAAAATTATCTAATGTTGATTTAGGTGTTCACTTAATTAGTTAGTCCAAAGTCGTTTTTAATTAAGAAATTGCTACGAGAAAAACAAACAAAGATCAAGGTGATAATGAAGGAAAAAGTCAAGGTACCACGAATTGTAGACAGAGAAAATAGAAAGAGAGAAAATTTTGATATAAAAATAAGGTTGAATAACCAGTATAGTTAGTCTGGTTGTGGTCCCGATCTTAGTTGAAATTGGTTTGTGTGTGAGTATCCTCATCAAAGTGAAACGAAAAATTGTAATTTGTTTAATATCGAAATTGAGAAGAAATTAAAGTTTGTGTTAAGTGAAAATAAATCAATTTCAAATTTCATCATCAACCTCAACCTTTACAATATTTTGTTTCAATTCGCCAAAAAAAACGAGAAAAAAAGTTCACAACATGATATAAAGTCACAGAGAATTTAAAGAAAGAAAAAAAAGAAAAAGTTCTGAAAGCAAAGGAACCATCCCCATGAAAATGAAGATCAAATTTTAACTGATTTTTTTCTTCTTCTTATGAACATTAACAAGAAGAGTAATTATCGCAGAATCGTGATCAACCATGATAATCATCATGTTTCCACCATCATGCAACCGTATTAAATATTATAATCATCAAATGGTTATCAGGATTGATCTTGAAATTTACGATCTGTAATGATTAGTTAATCAACAATTAATGATAATTTCTGCACTTCATATGTAGGTTACTTCAATTGGGAATATTTATCGATAGATTCCTTATTAAATTATCCCACTTTAAATTCAATCAATTTTAATCATTCACTAATCATTGTGACTCAAAGTAATTTTGACAATAAAAGTTCTTTTATTCCTCTGAGAAATCTATGATATTAGCATGGAAAGCATAATAATCATGAGTTATCGTTTTTTTGTTCTGCAAACTGAGTTTCAGCTTAGCTCATTCTGTTACATTACTCTAACGTGTAATCATTACAGTGTTATTATGAGAAATCTCATTATAAGATGAATGCGAATGATGAGCCAAAAGGACATCAGGCATTTTTGAATGTTTTTAGCCTAAACATTTTGAAGTGATTTTATTTAATTTTTGAGCTTATGAGTTAAAACAAATCAACATGTATTTTTAAATTTTTTGATCTGACTCGCGGATTTCGTAAAATTCACCCAAAACGGGAAAATGGCCTGAATTGTTTTGTGACCGAATTAATATACTTATATAGCTGATCTTGATATCAAACGAAAGCTCTTGAGAAATAATGGACCCTGACTCTAACAAGGTATCACCTATTTATCCCAAAAAGGCGCAATCCAAGTCAAAAAATTTTTAGATTTTTTGATTGACTAACTTATGATTAATCTTAAGTGATGTCCTTTTCCCAAGAAATTTGTTGAGTAAAATGTAATGACAATGAAAGTCATTTCAACGTTGTTTATTTTATCTTCTTGATTATTCATTAATATTCACTAATCACAATCTAAAATATCCACAATTAATATAAGATTATTGTTTAACTCAAAACTTTAATGTTAACTAAGGGAAGAGGGAACTGAAGTGGGACTGAATAGATGGTACAATGTATAACGAAGGTAATCATAATCAGATCATAATGATCACCTTCTAGAACATTCTAGTGATGCATTAATAATTAGATATTATTATGGCAATACATAGATGATATTCATGGTCATCAACATGGTGACATAGACAAAACATAGACTAATAATTTTGTTACACAAGCCCCTCTTCTAGACGAAAGGTCTCTCTTTAGTTACTGTTGATTTAATTGAGATCTTCACATTGACACAATTTAACTAAATTAGTAACAATTTACTTTCCTCACAATCGCGGTGTGGATTCAGCAATTAAATGCGCATTCAAAACAAAAATGAATAAGGCAATTTATTGGTGGTGTTGTCAGTAAGTTAGTGTGTAAATTTATTGTGAAGAACTTCGTTTAAATAGAGAAAAGAAAACATGTCCATAATTAATCACTTTCGCATTATTGGCCGACTCATAATTATTGGCAGTAGAAGTGACCTGGAAGCGATCAATGGACTCAGGATAGTGAAGTCCATAAAGACAAATTCAAATTATTAGATTACAAAAGTGGCCCATCATTATCAGATCAAAGGTCATCTACCTCCATGATAACGCGCGACCTCACATCGAAACAGGTCAAAGATCAACAAAGAGCTCAATTGGGGTATTACTCACCCACCTTATTCACCTGACCTCGCCCTTCGGACTACCTTCTTTTCTTTCAATGTCTAACACGCTTAGAGGTCAAAAATTCGATTCAAGGTCAGGTGTCGAAAATGCCGTCACCGATATTATTCATAATGTCGTGAGTTTCGCTTAATTTGGATTTGAAAATTAAATTTCATAACCTATTGTAACTTATCTATATGCTATGCTATTGACTGTTGTTGAAAAGATGTTGTTTTTTCAATTTCATTAGATTCTTTGTTTTTCTATTTAGCTTTCTTCAATGTTCAAAGAAAGCTGATATTTTCAAGGTCACCCATTATATTATAAAAAATTATCTTAATTTTTTCAAGTTTGAAATTACCGCGAACTAATTTTAGTGCATTGTAGATGGCGCTAGTGTAAACATATGGTAACTCCATCTATCGTTCCAACAATTAGTCAGATGGTAATCATGACGTATCAATGCAACTAAAACCTGTTTGAAAACAACTTAATAGGCTTGACAGGTAATCAATCATCTGAAGGATTTATCTTTCAAATTTGTTAAAATTACATCATTATAGTTAATTTATGCGCATTCAAATGCAAAAAACTGTTAACCGATAGGGTCCATATTTCGTCTATGGTTTGGCCGATACTCACCAATCATATTTCAAGTAAGGTCATAAGGTTATTCGTGCAAGAACGCACTTGAAGGTCATTTGAAGAACTTTACGAAAACTAAGAATTTTTTAAGCTTGGTCATGAAGTCAAAAATAATAATATTACAAAGCAACGTTGGTGTTACGCTAATACAAAATCGATTACTTTAGATAACTTTTTACAGAAAGCAAATTGCATCAGACCCTGTAAGTACAGGAATGTTAAAACATCACAGGTAGGCTTAAAAAAATCCTTAGTTTTCGTAAAGTTCTGTAAATGACCTTCAAGTGCGTTCTTGCACGAATAACCTTTATGACATTGACCTTGAAATATGACAATTGAGTATCACCCAAACTTCCATGGACGAAATATGGACCCTATCGGTGTAGTAGTTTTTGAGAAATCGTGAAAAGAAAACCAACAAAGTAGCTGAATTGCCCTGTATATTTAAAAGGAAGAACGTGATAACTCTTCCGGGTATTCGTAAACAACATCTTATCGTTAACATTTCTCTTATATTATATATTATATCGTGTAAACTTATATTTTTTACAATGTTCACCACAAGTCAAAATTTCCAACAACAAACTTCAGATTATACCGCTGTTGAAAATCATGTCGCTACCAGTATAGAATCATCATCAAATAACACTATTCATCAATCGAATATGGGTGACCAACAAAGTGACTATAATGCACTGGACACCCTGCGGACATTTCTTCAGAAAGTCAACGGTCCATCATTTATAATTATAACATCTCGGTGAATCAATAAAGGATAATCCGGTACTTTCGTGTGACAGCAATAGCATGACAGCAAATTTTCACGGACAAATTTCAGTCCATATTGATTAGAACATAATGATACTTGTACTGAATTATCAGCAATACCACCATGCATCAACCGGATAAAGAAGTGAGTGACCAACAACTTGACTCTGATACTATTGTCGATGAGCTTTTGAACATTGCATCGAATTATATCTTCTCTGAAAACAATAAAGACTCGTGGGTGATAAATTTACGAGCAGTTCGTTAGAGTTTCCACATAACAATGGTAAATTAAATAGGTCTCTGTCAACACCACCACCATCATCATCTACACCAATCGGCAATCAAATTGAAACCAGCTCACCTTTCTTTGTTCTGTGATAACCTAAATCATCTTTATCAGAACCATAATGATACGTTGATATTGTCACCACCAACATCGCCATCATCAACCATTTTCAATCTGACATCAATATAGAGTGACACGACACCAATCTGACCAATCTGAAGCACCATTTTCGACTAGTGAGTTGGATAAGTTTCAACAATTACAACATTCATGATAACCATTTAACCAGCCAGCTGTCTCGATTCAAACATATTGTCAGCGGAAACAACGTCAACTAGCACCAATCTTCCATTGATTTTGCGTAACCGACAGTTAACTGTGCGATCTGAGCATCATCTTTGACTTCAGTTTTGAATACAACTTACCAACAATAACAGCACCCATAACAATGATTCAATTAACCAACTTGGTCTTGATTCAATTATATTGTCAGCGGAGCCAACATCAACCAGCACCAATCTTCCTTGATTTTACGTGATCCGACAATCAAATGGTTCGATCTGAAAACATCTTGTGACTTTACTGCTTGTCTTGCTTCAACTACTGTCATGGCACCAACTATTACCAGTAACACAACCAACCAATTCACCAACACATCTCCAGGTGGTACCAGTTTACACAAAATTGTATATTTTCTTGGTGTAATCTAAAAAAACAACACTGAACCTTCAAATAGCAGTGAATCACCAAATCAAGATTATACTGTTACGTATCCGAATGATGGTTGGAGCATAACCAGTCCTCAACTAAGTGAAACAGGACAACAGGAGTTAATAGTAAGAGACCATTTGATTCCACAATAGATGATGATGATTCAGACGAGTCATCTGGCGATGAGTCAGATGATTCTTCAAGGGGTGCTCCAAAGCACAAAATTCCTAAATACATGAGAGGTGACATTTCAGACATGTTCACAAAATCGTTGCTGACATTCTAATGAAAATAGATTAGTGATGTTGAACAGCATTTATAAACATGCTTCGTTCACATTTGCAAAGTTTAAAAATTCCACCGATACAGACTCCCATGGAGATCTGCCCAAAAGAAAAGCCATTAAGGTAAAGTTTCTCTTACCATAGATGACGTCTACAAAAACTTTTACAGAGCGTAATCACCCAGATCAGCTTTACGCTGATTACGCAACTATAATCAATACAAACATTAAAACTATTAAGGAAGCCAAAATTGAATTACATAAGGTACACTACAGTTTAAACAAGTCAAGAGAAGTTAGGTATTACTTTTTTGGGATGATAGCGAAGAAAGGTATGAAAATAACTGAAGATGAAAAATCAATTTTTCTTCGCTCAGCAACTCAAAATACCACATAGCCCCACTTATCTGCGGAACGTCATCAAGATCTATAATACGGTTAATGAATAAAAGATTGTTTATTGTAGTGAATTGGCTACACCTTTTTCATCGACAATATACATAAGATGAAGCAGGCTATCAACAGCGATTTTAGTCGTGTCCTTTCTGGAAAATGAACGACCATGAATTGCACTAAAACCCAAGGACATTTATTAAACAGATATTTTCTGGTGATATATTAACATTTGTATTTTCTTTCGTATTTTTATATATTCTTTTGTATTCCATTCATATAATTTGTAATAGAATAATGCTTAACCTCTCTTTTTAATAAACTATACTTTTCATACTATTGATGCGATGGAAACTTGTTAAAATTAGGCTGATTTCTTCGTGATTTCTCGATGTTGAACTGAAAATCAGCCGAAAAAGTAAGGAAACATGCTTTTAACTTATCTGTATTCAATGAGCTATTGACAGTTGATTATATTCAAGTTGTCAGCGGAAAATGATATGGGTGACAAATTTAAGAGAATGATAAAAGTACTACCTGACGTAATTTTCAAATAGTTTGGGTTTGGCGCTTCACTGTTATCACCTATTGTAACTTATCTGTATACTAAATATAAATATATATATAAGCTATTGACTGATTGTCAGCGAAAGATGATAATGAAGTTAAATGCTAACTAATCATTGTAGCAATAGTAGACATAAAAACAAATTATAGCCTGCTTTTACCAAAATCATATTTTTTTATGAATTAACTGCATGATTGATTTTTCAAAATCTATTTTCTCGCCACAAACAATCAAACACAATATCAAATTTATTGTACTGATTTAGATGCGCAATATTAATCATGATTCATGCGTATTAATACCGGAGAAGACCGGAGACCAATTGTATAAATTTGAAGAAATTTTGTCACCATTTGTGAAAAAAAATTTATTTGCTCACCACAGACAATCATACGCAATGCCAAGTTCATCTTACTGATCACACTCATCAAGAGCGGTAATTCTATATGAGTCTCAATACCGAGAAAAACCTGGGACCAATTGTACGAATTTAATACATTTTTATGAGAAAAAATATATTTGTACGCGCGCACAGCTGCCCGCAGTGAAGCGCCAAACCCAAACTATTTGAAAATTACGTCAGGTAGTACTTTTATCATTCTCTTAAATTTGTCACCCATATCATTTTCCGCTGACAACTTGAATATAATCAACTGTCAATAGCTCATTGAATACAGATAAGTTAAAAGCATGTTTCCTTACTTTTTCGGCTGATTTTCAGTTCAACATCGAGAAATCACGAAGAAATCAGCCTAATTTTAACAAGTTTCCATCGCATCAATAGTATGAAAAGTATAGTTATTAAAAAGAGAGGTTAAGCATTATTCTATTACAAATTATATGAATGGAATACAAAAGAATATATAAAAATACGAAAGAAAATACAAATGTTAATATATCACCAGAAAATATCTGTTTAATAAATGTCCTGGGTTTTAGTGCAATTCATGGTCGTTCATTTCCGAAAGCGACACGACTAAAATCGCTGTTGATAGCCTGCTTCATCTTATGTATATTGTCGATGAAAAGGTGTAGCTAACACTACAATAAACAATCTTTTGTATTCATTAACCGTATTATAGATCTTGATGACGTTCCGCAGATAAGGGGCTATGTGGTATTTTGAGTTGCTGAGCGTAGAAGAAAATTGATTTTTCATCTTCAGTTATTTTCATACCTTTCTTCGCTATCATCCCAAAAATAGTAATACCTAACTTCTCTTGACTTTACTTGTTTAAACTGTAGTGTTACCATGTAATTCAATTTTGGCTTCCTTAATAGTTTTAATGTTTGTATTGATTAGTTGCGTAATCAGCGTAAAGCTGATCTGGGTGATTACGCTCTGTAAGAAGTTTTGTAGACGTCATCTATGGTAAGAGAAACTTTACCTTAATGGCTTTTCTTAGGAAGCAGATCTCCATATGAGTCTGTATCGGTGGAAATTTTTAAACTTTGCAAATGTGAACGAAGCATGTTTATAAATGCTGTTCAACATCACTAATCTATTTTCATTAGGAATGTCAGCAACGATTTTGTGAACATGTCTGAAATGTCACCTCATGTATTTAGGAATTTTGTGCTTTGAGCACCCTTGAAGAATCATCGACTCATCGCCAGATGACTCGTCTGAATCATCATCATCTATTGTGGAATCAAATGGTCTCTTACTATTAACTCCCTGTTGTCCTGTTTCACTTAGTTGAGGACTGGTTCCAACCATCATTCGGACATGCGTAACAGTATAATCTTGATTTGGTGATTCACTGCTATTTGAAGGTTCAGTGTTGTTTTTGTAAGTTACACCAAGAAAATATACAATTTGGTGTAAACTGGTACCACCTGAGAGATGTGTTGGTGAATTGGTTGGTTGTGTTACTGGTAATAGTTGGTGCCACAATGTAGTTGAAGCAAGACAAGCAGTAAAGTACAAGATGTTGTTTCAGATCGAACCATTTGATTGTCGGAATCACGTAAAATCAAAGGAAGATTGGTGCTGGTTGATGTTGGCTCCGCTGACAATATAATTGAATCAAGAATTGCAGTTAATTGAATCATTGTTAGTGCTGTTATTGTTGGTAAGAATTGTATTTCAAAACTGAAGTCAAAAGATGATGCTCCAGATCGCACCAGTTAACTGTCGGAGTTACGCAAAATCAATGGAAGATTGGTGCTAGTTGACGTTGTTTCCGCTGACAATATGTTTGAATCGAGACAGCACTGGCTGGTTAAATGGTTATCATGAATGTTGTAATTGTTGGGGAAAACTTATCCAACTCACTTGAGTCGAAATGGTTTCAGATTGGTCAGATTGGCTGTCAGTGTCACTCTATATTGATGTCAGATTGAAAATGGTTGATGATGGCGATGTTGGTGGTGACAATATCAACGTATCATTATGGTTCTGATAAAGATGATTTAGGTTATCACAGAACAAAGAGAAAGGTGAGCTGGTTTCAATTTGATTGCCGATTGTGTAGATGATGATGGTGGTGGTGTTGACAGAGACCTATTTAATTTACCATTGTTATGTGGAAACTCTAACGAACTGCTCGTAAATTATCACCCACCGAGTCTTTATTGTTTTCAGAGAAGATATAATTCGATGCAATGTTCAAAAGCTCATCGACACAGTATCAGAGTCAGTTGTTGGTCACTCACTTTATCCGGTTGATGCATGGTGGTATTTGCTGATAATTCAGTACAAGCATCAACATTATGTTCACAATCAATATGGACTGAAATTGTTGTCCGTGAAAATTTGCACTGTCATGCTCATTGCTGTCACACGAAAGTACCGGATTATCCTTTTATTGATTCACCGAGATGTTATAATTATAAATGATGGACCGTTGACTTTCTGAAGAAATGTCCGTAGTCCGAAAATTGCATTATAGTCACTTTGTTGGTCACCCATATTCGATTGATGAATAGTGTTATTTGATGATGATTCTATACTGGTAGCGACATGATTTTCAACAGCGGTATAATCTAAAGTTTGTTGTTGGAAATTTTGACTTGTGGTGAACATTGTAAAAAATATAAGTTTACACGATATAAGATATAATATAAGAGAAATGTTAACGATAAGATGTTGTTTACGAATACCCGGAAGAGTTATCACGTTCTTCCTTTTAAATATACAGGGCAATTCAGCTACTTTGTTGGTTTTCTTTTCACGATTTCTCAAAAACTACTACAACGATAGGTCCATATTTCGTCCATGAGTTTTGTGATACTCAATTGTCATATTTCAAGGTCAATGTCATAAAGGTTATTCGTGCAAGAACGCACTTGAAGGTCATTTACAACTTTACGAAAACTAAGATTTTAAGCCTCAATGATGTTTTAACATTCTGTACTTACAGGGTCTGATGCAATTTGCTTTCAAAAGTTATCTAAAGTAATCGATTTGTATTAGCGTAACACCAACGTTGCTTTGTAATATTATTATTTTTGACTTACAATTGCTTAAAAATTTTAGTTTTCAAAAGTTCTTCAAATGACCTTCAAGTGCATTCTTAACGAACTATGACCTTGACCTTGAATATGAAATTGAGTATCGGCCAAACTTCCATAGACGAAATATGGACCTATCGTTAGAAGTTTTGCGCATTTGAATGCATAAATTAACTTTATAATGATGTAATTTTAACAAAATTGAAAGATAATCCTTCAGATGATTGATTACCTGTCAAGCCTATTGTTGTTTTTCAAACAGGTTTTAGTTGCATTGATACGTCATGATTACCATCTGACTAATTGTTGGAACGATATGAGTTACCATTTGTTTCTACACTAGCGCCATCTACAATGCACTAAAATTAGTTCGCGGTAATTCAAACTTGAAAAAATTAAGATAATTTTTTATAATATAATGGAGTGACCTTGAAAATATCAGCTTTCTTTGAACATTGAAGAAAGCTAAATAGAAAACAAAAGAATCTAATGAATTGAAAAACAACATCTTTTCAACAACAGTCAATAGCTTATAGCATATGATAAGTTACAATAGGTTATGAAATTTAATTTTCAAATCCAAATTAAGGTCATTTGAAGAACTTTACGAAAACTAAGGATTTTTTAAGCTTGGTCATGAAGTCAAAAATCTTCCTTCAAGTGCGTTCTTGCACGAATAACCTTTATGACCTTGACCTTGAAATATGACAATTGAGTATCGGCCAAACTCCCATAGACGAAATATGGACCCTATCGGTTAAGCAGTTTTTGCAGCTTTTATAATGATGTAATTTTTATATATATTTATATAATTTATGTGCATTCCATAGTGCATGCATATACTCATCGTTCAAGATATATTATTATGACATGAGTTTCAATTAATTTGATTTGAAAATTTAATTTCATAACCTATTGTAACTTATCCATATGCTAAGCTATTCACTGTTGATAAACTGACAAAAGAAAGCTCTAATCAACTCATAACTAATTCTGATCAAATATGGCGAGACTATTCAAGTAATTACATCAACACAATGTGGCCACGTGTACATATCCCCAAGGTTATCTTTATGCAAAAACTAAACGCCGAATTTACGTAGTAGTAGTGAAACCTCCGCTTCTGGCTCACTCACAAGCGGAAATAGGGGAAAAAAATTTCATAGAAATTTTTTTTATTAAAAAATCGACTTTTTTAGATGCAAATCAAAAATCTCGCCGTAACCATCTGTTGCTGAGCAACGTTATTGCAAGTGTTTTGATACGTAATATTTGTTTGTTTTGCTTTATTGTTATACTTTATTCAAATTATAACTTTACTTGGTTCACCTTTATTAATTGTCATATTTAAGAATTTATCGTTAATAAAGTTTAATAATATCTTAAAATGCTTTTATATGGCTCATCTCAAACTATTAATACTTATAGGTAAGTTTTGATGAATATTTATAGGTTTTATATACATATTAATAAACTTTATTTTGATGCTTTTATCTCTCTCTACCTTTGTGCTCTTCTTCTGTTTGTTCGCTCTCTTTGTCTTTGTGACATTTTCTTTACTTATGAGTTATAAAATGAACTTATGATCATCTCCTGGTAGAGGTTCATGAGTTTAATCCAACACACTTCATCCTTTCAGAACACTTCATCCTAGGAAAACTTTATAGACATTTTCTTCTTCATTATTTTGCACTTATTAAGATTTTTCGCATTCAATTCAATGTATAGATAATCATCACAAAATAAGAGACCCAGACGTAGTGGTATTCAATACGCACCCAGCAAAGACATGAATATTTCACTTGAACAATTCATCAGCATCAAAACCAGCGACAACATCAACATCAGCATAAACATCAGCATCAACAGGATTATCTACATCATCAACAGGTTTGGTTGCAAGAGAATATGGTCTATCGACTATAAGTTTAGTAATTTATTAATTTAATTTGTAGAAACAATTTTTCTTTAACAAGACTCAGAATAAATACAGTCGGAGAAAATGAGTTTGACGGTGGTTTTAAATTATTTGCGCAGAAAGAGCGATAACAACAACTTATCAATGATCAGATAATCAAGAGATTCAAATTTAACATTGATTTGATTGATAAATTGTTGTTATCATATTGCTTGCGCGAATGATATAAAACCACCGCCAAACTCATTTTCTCCGACTGTATTTCCGGAGTATTTTCATCGATTCGTAGACAAAGTTCTTGAATTTCATAAATGAAAGCAGTTGTTGATTGTCCTGGTTGTTGAGAGGCATTGTGTGATTGTTGTGATAGGTAAGAACCGAAATCAGAGGGACAAAGATCCGTTATCATTGATTCCTTTAACCCAACATAGTTAACGGGTCGCTTAGCTCCAGGTGTATATTTACCAGTAATAAAATTGTACCATCTTCGCGCTGTATTTTGTAAATAGGTTGGTACTATTGTGAACATGTTATCGGCATTCCAACCATAATTGCGACCTATCGTTTCGAAGTTCTCAAACCATTCGATAACATTGTCGTTGTTTTCACCACTAAAGTATGGGATATGAGTCGGTATTGGTGTGAATAATTAATCAGCTGTCTCATAATGTTTGATCTAATCACTTTGATTGAGATCTTTTCCAATTCATGGATTGAATTTCTTCCTATTTTCAATTCGGTTTTGCTTGATTTTGTTTGCCAGTAAATCTGTTTATTGTAAATTTCTAGAAATTATAATGTTTAATGATTTTTTTAAGCAAAACTGGCCAATCAATGTAAAGATTTATTTAATGGAGCGTTGAATATTCATTTTCAATGTTTTCTTTTGTAATAACAGTTATGTTGGTGTAAAGATGTTCGTAGTTATTATTTGATTTAATATAATAGCTTGAAACAGTCTGATGATTTGTTATCGTTGAAAGTTGGATTTATCGATTTATTTGTGTTTAATGGTTTATTCAATGTTTATGCAAATTTTAATCGTCAAACCCGTCAAGTAATCATTAACCGATGCATATTATTCATACGAAACTTTAATCCGTTGTATTTATCATAAATGTACTCATCTCATTCTCATGAATCCAAGGGGTATATAATTCAAATATTTTAATAGTTGCAATTCAATTCATTAGATTTGTTGAGAAAAAAGAATTTTGTTCGATTGTTATAAAACTGTGAGGTAGAGTTGAATCTTTTTG
>NW_026515443.1:0-42500 GCF_014898815.1 Panonychus citri
AAATTGGTATGACACTTTTCAGATAATGATAAATGATTCAACTCATAGATTTGATCCTATTAACAGCAACTCCAATAAGTGATATTTTCAACTTAAAGATGAAGCAAATTGATAATGTTTCAAATAAGTGATTAGTTTAGATTGTTTTAAAATAATTGTACATAAAATATCATCCTGGAGAATGATTAACCTCAAATTAACTATTAGTATTTCTCAAGGTTTTATTATCACTCAAGTAATTGGACTAATCAATGTTGACAATTCGTTAAAATTGTTAACAACCATGATCAGAATGGATCATCTTCAAGGAAAGATTGATGATGATTATTGTAAATGCACCAATGAAAGCAAGACCTGGTTAATAAATGGTAACCAATGTTCCAACTTATATTCGATGAGCAATAAAGATTAACGGTAAAAATTTTCCGTAAATTGAGAAACAGTGAAAACAATCAACGAATGATTTCAAAACGAGCAAAACTAAGGACAGAATAAAAAACTCGAGGTAACTTACCTAATTTGAGTTTCGCTAAACACTGTTCAATGTTACCTTTATTATCTCGTACGAAAGCCATAACCAGGAAGGTAAACAGTTTCGTTGCCCACAGTGTTAAGTATATTCTGGAATTGACTTGAGGTTTGTATTAATTTATCAAATGATATTTCTTGTTCTTTGTGATTCGAATTACTGTTATTACTGCTGGCGGTGGTGGTGTTATTGGTATTGTTGTGAGTCGTGGTGGTATTTGTATTGATGGTGGTGCTGTGGTGGGTGTTGTTGCTTTCATTGTTACTGTTGTTTTTGCTCAACTTTGACTTAGGTTCAAATTCACTGGTTGATTCTGCGAGCGAGATCCAAAGAGAGAAATAATTTGTTAATCAAGTTAATTCATGTCAATTAAATTGTGAATTTCCAAACAATGTGATTAATTGGCTAACATAAATCATATCAATTGAATAATAACAATTTCCACATATAATGTTGTGATTGACGAAAAGCCCCTTCAAACCATTTACCCATTTGATTAACTAATCAAACGAACTAACTGTTTCTATTGCATTGAATATAATTAGCTTGGTTAAAAATTACCATGATTACATAAGCTGAAATATTAATTACATGGCTGAAATAAAGTGTAACAATTATCATTGCCAGTTAATACAAATTAATTTTACTCAGAGTATTAAATGATAAACTTATCAACGATGAACCTTTAATTATCATTAAAAGAGGTGGGAAAAGGGATTCGTGATGATGAAAAAGTTAACCATTATCATTTCATAAATCACCATATTCTCTGTTGATTATCAATTGGTAAAAAAGTTAATTAATCAAGTTAACAGACGAAATAAAATATACCCACAAGGTGAATTATCTTGATTGTCAATATTTTCAAGTTAATTCATCATAATCAATAAACAAAATACAAAAAGCGAGACATAAATATATTTATTTGTATTTGTGTATAAATGTAATATTAAATTCATCATAACTGAATATTCAGAGTCGGTGAATACTCATGAAAACCCTGTAGAAAAGGGATAAAACTCAATTGTTATGGTTTGTTGTTGGTTCAATGGTTCAGTGGGTATTGATTGATTACAGAACCAAATCAACTAATGACAACATATTACAATCAATTCAGGTATAACATTTTACTTGCGAATCCTCAGTGAATCTTTTGATTATCATCAATGATTATGATTAAAACTACTTGAGGTAAGTTTGGGTTGATTTTATTGAGCAAAGACAAATGATAATTCCCATGAATCTAATGAATATATTTATAAAATGCTACACACAATGATGAATATAAATTTATCATTTATACACATTTTTGTTCATTGTTACCATGAATTAACAGGAATCTCTTTGAATCAATTGCGATGAGAGAGAATCAAAACTTTTAACCAATTATCTCAATTATTATATTATATTGTTCCAATGTAATCAATCAAATTATAGCATAGATGTAACAATTATTC
This sequence comes from Panonychus citri, assembly GCF_014898815.1. Taxonomy (NCBI): domain Eukaryota; kingdom Metazoa; phylum Arthropoda; class Arachnida; order Trombidiformes; family Tetranychidae; genus Panonychus; species Panonychus citri. The sequence goes on from NW_026515443.1 coordinate 1,987, forward strand.
ATTAATTGTATCAGTAATCATTGTAACATCATTAACTTTCTCAGTCAATTCTGGTTTTATATCATGAACCTCTCATGATAGTTCTCAGTTAAATGTATAATTATTTTGGTAAATTATGAAAATAAAAATTTTCCTAATTTGCTATTCGATCTCGAAGTTGTTCATATTCAGGTGAGTTTCTGGGATTGATCAAAATCTCGATTGTATCTTGGAAAGAACCTTTAATCAATTATCGCATATTAGTGAGAATTGATATTTAAATCAAGGAATAAAAAAGAAGCGATTTATCTCGCACAATAATTATTATTAATTGTTCTGCTATTACTTAATCGCAGAATTCTTTAACCTTTCTTCTCAAGATGGAAACTTTTTCAATCTTATAATTGATCATATTGACGACCTGTTGAGCTAAATGGTAAACACAATAAACCCATGAAAAACATGGTCTCTGAAAAATGAAAATGATTTGAATTGTAAATCGTTGCTACTATGCTATTAATCTAATTAAATTGTTGTAATACAAATTAAATCAATTTAATAGAGTTTTCTCGACTTTGGCAGTCAACAAGCATAACAAATTCATGTTAACAACTTTGTAAGATTAAGATTAAGAGTTGAAAGTCTTTTATACATAAATTATACTGAATATTCATCATGATCAGCAGTTAATTCTGTTATAATATGACACATAAAACAGGTAAATAGATGATTAAAATCGAGAAGTTTAAACAAAAAGGTTAATCTTTCAATGTGTCTAAACAAGCATAAGAAATCAAATTAAAGTATTAAGCTATTAAAGAATAATCATAATAAAATACATTGAATTAAATAACGATTCTAAATCATGAAGAAAATTGTATTAATATTGAATGAATATATTCAAATTCTTGTATTATTAGTATGGAGGGGGAAGTTTCAAGATTTTATAACTTTGGCAACATTTTAACACCCTGAGGAGGAATAAAGTATTTCGCACAATATTTATGCTTTTTTCAGGATAATTCAATAATGAAAATTTACAACTTATGCCTATAAGCAAATACTAACGAAAAATGATAATATCATCACCTTTATTTCATATGGTGCTTGAAATTCATTGCGGTGACTTTCAAACTTCTCATCATTCTATCATTAATAGTGAAAGAAAATCTCACAAGAATGTTGACATTTTTCTCTATGATTTATATTTCTCATATCATTCTCTTCACCATTATCACTTAAAGTAGATTCTCCGCATTCTAATGATACTTTTAAACTAACCAATCAATTTACTGTAACAAATGTTGCCCGAAATAACAAATACATAGTAAAGATACAGTTTGTAATCATAATAATAACAATGATAATAATTTGGTGATATTGAGAAATGAGTTTCAATGAGGTTTAACCATTCTAGCGTATCAATAGCATTGAGAATATTTTTCGACTTTTTGTTCGAGAAATACTCGATTCTTGAAGACTGAGTAAACACTGTAATATGACCGAATCATAATTCCCATCGAATTGCTTATTTTCATTATCTTGATAATGATAAGTGATCATAATTATCATCATAGATATGCCGTTATACGGAGAGATTATTATCATTTGTCAGAATCTTTCATTCAGAGTGAGAAACATTTTTTCCTTCTGAAAAAGTTCCAATTCAGGATGGGGTTTGGTTAGATAACTAGTTTAAAATGGAGAAAAGTTGTAGGGAACTAAAGATTCAACTGAATTTCAAATCAACTAATCAACTAATCAATTTGAGAAATCAGGGATGAGATTAAGCACCTTATCATATCACGAGAGCTTAAAATCAAAAGATTAACAAATCCGCTAGTGAAAATGGTTTAAAACTGAAGACTTTTCATTAGTATTAACAGTGAAGAGTTCGAACTTTATGTTTTTGTATGGCAGCACATGTGAAGTCTAGATATATTTGTTTCTGACCCGATAAGAAGTTTTTAAAAATGGGAACAAGTGAAAACCTCAGGTCATGTCTTATCAGCAACAATTAGTTTTCTGACTATGAAATTTTATTTCCATCAATGACTTTTCATATAGTACAGAAAATCCGAATTTTTATAAAATGAACATGAAAACTGCTCTGGTTATAGTTCAGTGTTATTTAAATTAATGGACCCACGTTAGTCCAGAGTGTTAAGAGTGATCCGAAGCTTATTTTTGAGACTATCATCGTATGGGTTAACATCATAGATCAAGTACTTTTTCATTTGATCAACAGTTTTAACGTAATGAGAGAGTGACCTTTGATCTTCTTTATACCAAAAGATGTCCTAATAAGTCGAAGCAACTTCGAACTCAATTTTCTCTCAAACGACTGATAAGAAAAATACATAAAATTATATTCAGACTTCAGATTTGTGGCCCGACAAATACATGAAGTCTCAACACTTGACTAGAAAGTCAAATGTTTTTGCTGATTGTCCTTACTTTACCGGTACATGAATTAATAGAAATTGAATTTGAATACAATGAACGTTATGTTAATTAACTATTTAAAGAGTTATAATTATATTGAAAAGACGATGTCTCGAATATCAATTTTGGTTTTATCACTGAAATTTAATCAGCATAAAAAGTTAATTCCTTTATTTGTTTGTGAAATTAAATTAACTCTAATCATTGTAACGACCATACAATTATATTGATATTTTACGGTTAAATGATATTAAGACAAATAGATCAACTTATTTAATGGATTCTTAATTATCTTTTTTATTTAGTTGGTTTAATTACAATTCTAGGAAACATTCAATCGGTAAAAATCATCATAAATACATGTTCAACTAACTTGTAATTATATTTTCCTCTTCTAAGTCAACTAATCACTTTTTGGTTACATTGTTGAGCTTAATTGTTATTTGATTAATCAGTAAACATAGAGACAGACAGAAAAGACAGAGAAAAAGATACAAAACAGAAAGAGTTAACAATAAACGCTAATCAATGTTAACCTAATGAATATCAATGAAAATCGTGTTGATTTAATTTCTGATCTCAATTGAAATAAAAACCAGACACAAATCCATAAAGTTAATTAACTGAATGAGATCACATTTAATTTCAACTGGGCTCCAATCGAGTTCCAACTAATTCAATCAAGAAGAAGCAAAAGTTTTTCAAAAGATTGAGAAAAACTTTTTATATCTCTGCGTTTCCATTGATACACTAATAGGTTACAAAAGATAAATAAAACCAATGTAATAATAATGAGAGAAAATGAAAAGTATCTGATATAGCAAATTGCAAGCGAAAAATATTATATAATATTTAGTTTGTTGGGTGGGAAAGGAAAAGTGTTTTCTGTTAACAGAGGATTCTATTGAGTTTGGAGAAATAGTTGAGTTCGAATCCATCAAAGTAAATAGTTACTATTACAAGATAATGAAGATTGGTTAAGACTTAAGGTTTGTTATATAAACAATCAATTGGAAGATTGAACAACAATAATACCCATGGAAAAGGAAAGTGAAAATAGAGATGATATTAAGACGATAAAGGATAAGGTGAAATGATGAACAAGAGATTGATAATCTTATGGCGACAGAAAAAGTTGAGTTGACAGAGGTTCCATTTTCGAAGATGTTAAAGCTGAATCCCAATGTTACCTGTTTCGGCTAATTAACTCATATTTTCACTTCTAATCAATTTTATACAATCATTGTGCCTGCTTTTAGACTATTGGTTTTGTTTTGCTCAAGTTTATTACTACTAGTGAAAGGTAACAAATATTCTCATCAGCTTCAAAAGTTCTGATTCTTTCTGTCTATTCCTTGTCAATTTGAAAGTTCTCTTTTCCCTTTGCTGTTTGTATTTAATTTCATCACCATGATGAAGAATAACAAATATTGTTGAAAGAGAAGATAATGTATTCAAACATGATCACAACAAAAAAAAATGAATTTTATCTTCTATCAGAACTGTCAAAATGATTTCAATTGATCAAATCAGATCAAATTGGTGAATAGTTGCATGAATGGAAACAGTTAACTTGCTGTTAACTTTGCATCAAATAAACCATTCAAATCATTTATTAGATTAATAAGTTGATATAAATCATGATATCATGGAGCCGAGAAGGAATAACTTTCAGAACAGATAATCCTTAACCTTTAATCTTGAGTGGAAACATTTGAAAGACATTATCAGTTATATTATCTGCTATTTACTATCTTCACGTCTGAAAAATAATTCAAATTGTCATATGAATATCATTATGATGATTAGATATACAATCAAGTTTATTAAGAGTTATAATCATCAATGTAATTGTTTATTGATTTTTCAATAAACTAAAATAAACAATAGAAACATAAACTACCAACAATTGAAATGATTGTTTAGGGTCTGTTTTTTACATTGACGATTTACTTTTAATTGTGACAGTCACAAATTTGCAGGACTGAACTCTTTATGGTAAATTTACTTCTATTTCCGTTGCTATTTACCTATTATCTTTTTTCTACACGGATTCAATGTAACTTTTTTTTCTTTTCTTTGACTTTGTCTTTAATTTGAAACTATTTTCTTTTCGTTGTAACAATTTTTGCTCACTTTGCTAAGTGAATCCATGGGCGCACAATAAGTCAGTCAGGAAAAAAATGATGCAATAAAAGTATTACTATTAATATCCAGTTGAAAATATTATTATATAAGACTGACGATGGTCAAGCTGAGTTTCTCCCTGAATCTGTCAAGAATTGACCAGAATTGAATCCTTATCGTTTGGGGTTGGGAAAAGATATTAGTAAAGACATTGGGTAAGAAAGAAGAAGGAGAAAGAGAGTCAACTGAGTTATGATCAAAACATGAACTGAAAAGTAAGACACGCTGAGGGTAACAGGGGATGAAGAAGAGAGTGGGAAACTGAAACTTAACAAAGAAGCAACAAGATCGAGAGAGAGAGAGAGAGAGAGAGAGAGAGAGAGAGAGATGAGCCAAAAAACGAAAAAGAATAAAAAGTTTCAAGTGAAAAAAGAATAAGAATGAAGATAAAGAAGCCAAATGATTATGGAGCCTATATTATTATGGAATAGACTATAAATCGATGAAAAAGAGTAGACACAAATGATGAGAATGATGATGAGGATGATAAAGAGAAAGAGAAAGAGAAGCAACAAGAACAAAAAAGCAACATGGAAACAACGGCAACTGTATTTGATTGATTAATATCTTGGTGGAGATGAACTTAAGACAGAAGGCTGAGGATAAACGTAAATGGAGACGAATGCAGAGAGAGAGAGAGAGAGAGAGAGAGAGAGAGAGAGTCATGAATGAGAACAAGGAAGTCAGTGAAGAGGAAGAAGAAAAAAATAGAAAATACAAAAAGTAAAAGTGACTAAGAAAGAAGAGAAAGAAAGAGAATAAAAGAAAGAAAATAACTTTGAAGGACATTTTTAAATAACACTAATGTTCATGGGAAATATCATTTCCATGAATCAATATATTAAAAGGAGATCTACTCTTCGTCTCTTCCATTCCCACCTTCCAATGATATGAATTAAACAATCAAGATGATGAAAAGAGAGGTTTATAATAATAGTAATAAAAATGGATAATAATTATCTAGGAAAAGTAATAAAGTGTTAATAGGGATGAGGAGGAAAAAATTACACATTAAATGTAATTAAGATGATTAGTTGTTAAGAAGTTGTTGATTGTTAAGTCAAGGGAGTTAAATGTTATTATATTTATCATCATCCAATAATATAATAAGTTTCAAAGTTTCTTATAACAATGCATAATTAATTTCAAAGATACTTTAATGAGGTAATCATTACGATAAAACTTTTGATTGCGAAATGATAATTGATTGTTAGTTTAGGGCGGAAAGTGAAGGTAATGACACTCGAAATTTTAATTCCATTTTTAAGTTTCTTCAGTTTTTTCGACTTTCATCTTACGATGATGATGAAGACTATTTCGTCGGATTGATAGCCAAGATAACGACTGAACTGAAAAGAATACAGTTAATGAAACCTTGATATTTATTGTTGAATTGATAATGAAACTTATTAAAACAAAACTTTCGATCTATTTTTCTACGATCTCTCTCAAAAATAATATCGAAAATCATCTCTCCCAATTTCCTGGTGAACTTGTCTACTCGCCTGATTTCCTTGTGGTTTTCTCCTTCTAAATAAGCTAAACTGAACTTACTCATCAGTATTTTTACTCATGGTTAATCATGATTTCTCTTCATTATCATCAAATATTATACTCATACGACAGCGATGGACACATTGTTTGTATTTATAGAAGAGTCATAGCGAGTTTATCATAAAATCTATACTTAGGAATAAGTTTTAGATTTCACTTTCTTAAATTATTGACCTTTAACATTAAACTATCAATTGATGATGTTAATGATTCATAACTGAAACGGACAGAAATGAAGTTGTAAATTAATCACTTATCCTTCCTTCCTGCGTCCACTTCTCTCATGTAGATTTCGTACTTTCTACTTTCTAAAAGACTCAGAAACTTTTGTACTCCAATTTTTCATATTGATCAATATATTTGTTGAACAACGAATAAAAGATTACTTTTGATCATCTGAACTTTTTCTTCCAAAATAATTACAAGGCAGTCTTATACTTTAGGTTGAAACAATTTCGATTCCAAGTCAATCTCATTTCTTCAATTAATCTACTTCGAGAGTTTGATTTATTCCATCCATCGAAAAACTTCCTTCCAAGATTCTCAATCATTTAATTCATTTGCAACGTTCATCTCCTCCATCTAGAGTACCAAGTGAAGAACAATAGTTCACGCATCGATTTAGAATAGAAAGAGAGATGTTGAAAAGTCTTGTAAATGTGTAGCGGTGATTTCCAGGTCAAAACCCTATCATATTTCATAATGTAAACGTTTTCGATAATGATGATGCAGAGTAAAGATAATAACTTTCATTGGATAATGATAAAAGTCAAATGCGATTCTCACGTATTCATACGCTAATAACTTGACTGGAAATTACTAATAGTAGTATTAGTATATTACAAATACTTTGATAATGATCATGATGAAAGGACCCAAACAATTATAATAATGATAATAATGGTAATGATATAATTGAAATTTGATAGGAAACATTTTCTGTATGAATGTGTATTAATTTACAACTTCATTTCTGTCCGTTTCAGTTATGAATCATTAACATCATCAATTGATAGTTTAATGTTAAAGGTCAATAATTTAAGAAAGTGAAATCTAAAACTTATTCCTAAGTATAGATTTTATGATAAACTCGCTATGACTCTTCTATAAATACAAACAATGTGTCCATCGCTGTCGTATGAGTATAATATTTGATGATAATGAAGAGAAATCATGATTAACCATGAGTAAAAATACTGATGAGTAAGTTCAGTTTAGCTTATTTAGAAGGAGAAAACCACAAGGAAATCAGGCGAGTAGACAAGTTCACCAGGAAATTGGGAGAGATGATTTTCGATATTATTTTTGAGAGAGATCGTAGAAAAATAGATCGAAAGTTTTGTTTTAATAAGTTTCATTATCAATTCAACAATAAATATCAAGGTTTCATTAACTGTATTCTTTTCAGTTCAGTCGTTATCTTGGCTATCAATCCGACGAAATAGTCTTCATCATCATCGTAAGATGAAAGTCGAAAAAACTGAAGAAACTTAAAAATGGAATTAAAATTTCGAGTGTCATTACCTTCACTTTCCGCCCTAAACTAACAATCAATTATCATTTCGCAATCAAAAGTTTTATCGTAATGATTACCTCATTAAAGTATCTTTGAAATTAATTATGCATTGTTATAAGAAACTTTGAAACTTATTATATTATTGGATGATGATAAATATAATAACATTTAACTCCCTTGACTTAACAATCAACAACTTCTTAACAACTAATCATCTTAATTACATTTAATGTGTAATTTTTTCCTCCTCATCCCTATTAACACTTTATTACTTTTCCTAGATAATTATTATCCATTTTTATTACTATTATTATAAACCTCTCTTTTCATCATCTTGATTGTTTAATTCATATCATTGGAAGGTGGGAATGGAAGAGACGAAGAGTAGATCTCCTTTTAATATATTGATTCATGGAAATGATATTTCCCATGAACATTAGTGTTATTTAAAAATGTCCTTCAAAGTTATTTTCTTTCTTTTATTCTCTTTCTTTCTCTTCTTTCTTAGTCACTTTTACTTTTTGTATTTTCTATTTTTTTCTTCTTCCTCTTCACTGACTTCCTTGTTCTCATTCATGACTCTCTCTCTCTCTCTCTCTCTCTCTCTGCATTCGTCTCCATTTACGTTTATCCTCAGCCTTCTGTCTTAAGTTCATCTCCACCAAGATATTAATCAATCAAATACAGTTGCCGTTGTTTCCATGTTGCTTTTTGTTCTTGTTGCTTCTCTTTCTTTCTCTTTATCATCCTCATCATCATTCTCATCATTTGTGTCTACTCTTTTCATCGATTTATAGTCTATTCCATAATAATATAGGCTCCATAATCATTTGGCTTCTTTATCTTCATTCTTATTCTTTTTCACTTGAAACTTTTATTCTTTTCGTTTTTGGCTCATCTCTCTCTCTCTCTCTCTCTCTCTCTCTCTCTCGATCTTGTTGCTTCTTTGTTAAGTTTCAGTTTCCCACTCTCTTCTTCATCCCCTGTTACCCTCAGCGTGTCTTACTTTTCAGTTCATGTTTTGATCATAACTCAGTTGACTCTCTTTCTCCTTCTTCTTTCTTACCCAATGTCTTTACTAATATCTTTTCCCAACCCCAAACGATAAGGATTCAATTCTGGTCAATTCTTGACAGATTCAGGGAGAAACTCAGCTTGACCATCGTCAGTCTTATATAATAATATTTTCAACTGGATATTAATAGTAATACTTTTATTGCATCATTTTTTTCCTGACTGACTTATTGTGCGCCCATGGATTCACTTAGCAAAGTGAGCAAAAATTGTTACAACGAAAAGAAAATAGTTTCAAATTAAAGACAAAGTCAAAGAAAAGAAAAAAAAGTTACATTGAATCCGTGTAGAAAAAAGATAATAGGTAAATAGCAACGGAAATAGAAGTAAATTTACCATAAAGAGTTCAGTCCTGCAAATTTGTGACTGTCACAATTAAAAGTAAATCGTCAATGTAAAAAACAGACCCTAAACAATCATTTCAATTGTTGGTAGTTTATGTTTCTATTGTTTATTTTAGTTTATTGAAAAATCAATAAACAATTACATTGATGATTATAACTCTTAATAAACTTGATTGTATATCTAATCATCATAATGATATTCATATGACAATTTGAATTATTTTTCAGACGTGAAGATAGTAAATAGCAGATAATATAACTGATAATGTCTTTCAAATGTTTCCACTCAAGATTAAAGGTTAAGGATTATCTGTTCTGAAAGTTATTCCTTCTCGGCTCCATGATATCATGATTTATATCAACTTATTAATCTAATAAATGATTTGAATGGTTTATTTGATGCAAAGTTAACAGCAAGTTAACTGTTTCCATTCATGCAACTATTCACCAATTTGATTTGATTTGATCAATTGAAATCATTTTGACAGTTCTGATAGAAGATAAAATTCATTTTTTTTTGTGCCAACATCATGTTTGAATACATTATCTTCTCTTTCAACAATATTTGTTATTCTTCATCATGGTGATGAAATTAAATACAAACAGCAAAGGGAAAAGAGAACTTTCAAATTGACAAGGAATAGACAGAAAGAATCAGAACTTTTGAAGCTGATGAGAATATTTGTTACCTTTCACTAGTAGTAATAAACTTGAGCAAAACAAAACCAATAGTCTAAAAGCAGGCACAATGATTGTATAAAATTGATTAGAAGTGAAAATATGAGTTAATTAGCCGAAACAGGTAACATTGGGATTCAGCTTTAACATCTTCGAAAATGGAACCTCTGTCAACTCAACTTTTTCTGTCGCCATAAGATTATCAATCTCTTGTTCATCATTTCACCTTATCCTTTATCGTCTTAATATCATCTCTATTTTCACTTTCCTTTTCCATGGGTATTATTGTTGTTCAATCTTCCAATTGATTGTTTATATAACAAACCTTAAGTCTTAACCAATCTTCATTATCTTGTAATAGTAACTATTTACTTTGATGGATTCGAACTCAACTATTTCTCCAAACTCAATAGAATCCTCTGTTAACAGAAAACACTTTTCCTTTCCCACCCAACAAACTAAATATTATATAATATTTTTCGCTTGCAATTTGCTATATCAGATACTTTTCATTTTCTCTCATTATTATTACATTGGTTTTATTTATCTTTTGTAACCTATTAGTGTATCAATGGAAACGCAGAGATATAAAAGTTTTCTCAATCTTTGAAAACTTTTGCTTCTTCTTGATTGAATTAGTTGGAACTCGATTGGAGCCCAGTTGAAATTAAATGTGATCTCATTCAGTTAATTAACTTTATGGATTTGTGTCTGGTTTTTATTTCAATTGAGATCAGAAATTAAATCAACACGATTTTCATTGATATTCATTAGGTTAACATTGATTAGCGTTTATTGTTAACTCTTTCTGTTTTGTATCTTTTTCTCTGTCTTTTCTGTCTGTCTCTATGTTTACTGATTAATCAAATAACAATTAAGCTCAACAATGTAACCAAAAAGTGATTAGTTGACTTAGAAGAGGAAAATATAATTACAAGTTAGTTGAACATGTATTTATGATGATTTTTACCGATTGAATGTTTCCTAGAATTGTAATTAAACCAACTAAATAAAAAAGATAATTAAGAATCCATTAAATAAGTTGATCTATTTGTCTTAATATCATTTAACCGTAAAATATCAATATAATTGTATGGTCGTTACAATGATTAGAGTTAATTTAATTTCACAAACAAATAAAGGAATTAACTTTTTATGCTGATTAAATTTCAGTGATAAAACCAAAATTGATATTCGAGACATCGTCTTTTCAATATAATTATAACTCTTTAAATAGTTAATTAACATAACGTTCATTGTATTCAAATTCAATTTCTATTAATTCATGTACCGGTAAAGTAAGGACAATCAGCAAAAACATTTGACTTTCTAGTCAAGTGTTGAGACTTCATGTATTTGTCGGGCCACAAATCTGAAGTCTGAATATAATTTTATGTATTTTTCTTATCAGTCGTTTGAGAGAAAATTGAGTTCGAAGTTGCTTCGACTTATTAGGACATCTTTTGGTATAAAGAAGATCAAAGGTCACTCTCTCATTACGTTAAAACTGTTGATCAAATGAAAAAGTACTTGATCTATGATGTTAACCCATACGATGATAGTCTCAAAAATAAGCTTCGGATCACTCTTAACACTCTGGACTAACGTGGGTCCATTAATTTAAATAACACTGAACTATAACCAGAGCAGTTTTCATGTTCATTTTATAAAAATTCGGATTTTCTGTACTATATGAAAAGTCATTGATGGAAATAAAATTTCATAGTCAGAAAACTAATTGTTGCTGATAAGACATGACCTGAGGTTTTCACTTCGTTCCCATTTTTAAAACTTCTTATCGGGTCAGAAACAAATATATCTAGACTTCACATGTGCTGCCATACAAAAACATAAAGTTCGAACTCTTCACTGTTAATACTAATGAAAAGTCTTCAGTTTTAAACCATTTTCACTAGCGGATTTGTTAATCTTTTGATTTTAAGCTCTCGTGATATGATAAGGTGCTTAATCTCATCCCTGATTTCTCAAATTGATTAGTTGATTAGTTGATTTGAAATTCAGTTGAATCTTTAGTTCCCTACAACTTTTCTCCATTTTAAACTAGTTATCTAACCAAACCCCATCCTGAATTGGAACTTTTTCAGAAGGAAAAAATGTTTCTCACTCTGAATGAAAGATTCTGACAAATGATAATAATCTCTCCGTATAACGGCATATCTATGATGATAATTATGATCACTTATCATTATCAAGATAATGAAAATAAGCAATTCGATGGGAATTATGATTCGGTCATATTACAGTGTTTACTCAGTCTTCAAGAATCGAGTATTTCTCGAACAAAAAGTCGAAAAATATTCTCAATGCTATTGATACGCTAGAATGGTTAAACCTCATTGAAACTCATTTCTCAATATCACCAAATTATTATCATTGTTATTATTATGATTACAAACTGTATCTTTACTATGTATTTGTTATTTCGGGCAACATTTGTTACAGTAAATTGATTGGTTAGTTTAAAAGTATCATTAGAATGCGGAGAATCTACTTTAAGTGATAATGGTGAAGAGAATGATATGAGAAATATAAATCATAGAGAAAATGTCAACATTCTTGTGATTTTCTTTCACTATTAATGATAGAATGATGAGAAGTTTGAAAGTCACCGCAATGAATTTCAAGCACCATATGAAATAAAGGTGATGATATTATCATTTTTCGTTAGTATTTGCTTATAGGCATAAGTTGTAAATTTTCATTATTGAATTATCCTGAAAAAAGCATAAATATTGTGCGAAATACTTTATTTCTCCTCAGGGTGTTAAAATGTTGTAAAAGTTATAAAATCTTGAAACTTCCCCCTCCATACTAATAATATACAAGAATTTGAATATATTCATTCAATATTAATACAATTTTCTTCATGATTTAGAATCGTTATTTAATTCAATGTATTTTATTATGATTATTCTTTAATAGCTTAATACTTTAATTTGATTTCTTATGCTTGTTTAGACACATTGAAAGATTAACCTTTTTGTTTAAACTTCTCGATTTTAATCATCTATTTACCTGTTTTATGTGTCATATTATAACAGAATTAACTGCTGATCATGATGAATATTCAGTATAATTTATGTATAAAAGACTTTCAACTCTTAATCTTAATCTTACAAAGTTGTTAACATGAATTTGTTATGCTTGTTGACTGCCAAAGTCGAGAAAACTCTATTAAATTGATTTAATTTGTATTACAACAATTTAATTAGATTAATAACATAGTAGCAACGATTTACAATTCAAATCATTTTCATTTTCAGAGACCATGTTTTCATGGGTTTATTGTGTTTACCATTTAGCTCAACAGGTCGTCAATATGATCAATTATAAGATTGAAAAGTTTCCATCTTGAGAAGAAAGGTTAAAGAATTCTGCGATTAAGTAATAGCAGAACAATTAATAATAATTATTGCGAGATAAATCGCTTCTTTTTATTCCTTGATTTAAATATCAATTCTCACTAATATGCGATAATTGATTAAAAGGTTCTTTCAAGATACAATCGAGATTTTGATCAATCCCAGAAACTCACCTGAATATGAACAACTTCGAGATCGAATAGCAAATTAGGAAAATTTTATTTTCATAATTTACAAAATAATTATACATTTAACTGAGAACTATCATGAGAGGTTCATGATATAAAACCAGAATTGACTGAGAAAGTTAATGATGTTACAATGATTACTGATACAATTAATGAATAATTGTTACATCTATGCTATAATTTGATTGATTACATTGGAACAATATAATATAATAATTGAGATAATTGATTAAAAGTTTTTGATTCTCTCTCATCGCAATTGATTCAAAGAGATTCCCGTTAATTCATGGTAACAATGAACAAAAAATGTGTATAAATGATAAATTTATATTCATCATTGTGTGTAGCATTTTATAAATATATTCATTAGATTCATGGGAATTATCATTTGTCTTTGCTCAATAAAATCAACCCAAACCTACCTCAAGTAGTTTTAATCATAATCATTGATGATAATCAAAAGATTCACTGAGGATTCGCAAGTAAAAATGTTATACCTCGAATTGATTGTAATATGTTGTCATTAGTTGATTTGGTTCTGTAATCAATCAATACCCACTGAACCATTGAACCAACAACAAACCATAACAATTGAGTTTTATCCCTTTTCTACAGGGTTTTCATGAGTATTCACCGACTCTGAATATTCAGTTATGATGAATTTAATATTACATTTATACACAAATACAAATAAATATATTTATGTTTCGCTTTTTGTATTTTGTTTATTGATTATGATGAATTAACTTGAAAATATTGACAATCAAGATAATTCACCTTGTGGGTATATTTTATTTTGTCTGTTAACTTGATTAATTAACTTTTTTACCAATTGATAATCAACAGAGAATATGGTGATTTATGAAATGATAATGGTTAACTTTTTCATCATCACGAATCCCTTTTCCCACCTCTTTTAATGATAATTAAAGGTTCATCGTTGATAAGTTTATCATTTAATACTCTGAGTAAAATTAATTTGTATTAACTGGCAATGATAATTGTTACACTTTATTCCAGCCATGTAATTAATATTTCAGCTTATGTAATCATGGTAATTTTTAACCAAGCTAATTATGATCACGAATAATAGAATTTTTTGGTGATAATTTTGTTGTTTTCTAGGTTTGTGTCAAACCAATGATACAAAATATTGATAAACGCCGAGCTTGTACAATAGTGGCTTTATGGAAAAAATGGATGAGTAATAATCTTCGAATAAGTGTAAGCCATTAAAATCCGTGAAATGAAAAGAAACACAATTGTTTAACTGTTATTTCAATAAGTCAACTTTCTATTTCTAACAATCAACATGATAATTGTGACATTAAATTACTAAGTTGCTCATTCAATGTTTATCTTTAACAAACTAATTGAAACATTAATCCATTTCAATATTACCTGCAGATTAACTTGATCAAGTGTTCAGGTAGTTTCAGATTACTCAACAAATTTTCTCTCTTATTCTGATTTACTGATATATTTTCATGCGTGTAGGTGATAATAAGATGATACGTAATATCGATATGATTCAAGATAATGATCACAATAGTAATTTCGATTTGTTTGGATTATCTACAGACAATCACTAATGATTTTTATTATGAATCATTTAGCAACAAAAATTTTGTACCAAACAATCAACTTACAGTTACAATTAGATAAAATATGAAATAACAGAATCAAAGCTTTGCTCAATCAGCCCATTGCAATCGTGTAATTACGTAAACTAATCTATACATCTGATTAAGATTAGGAATTTTTTAGTAGATAAAAGACTCAAACTCCAAGGATTCTATGAAAGATGTTGGTACCGAAAAGTTCAGCTTGAAATCCTAAAAAGGGAAATAGTGAAAACGCAATCTGAACGCTCGTCCCTGAGAAGTCCTCCTCTTAAAATTCTGAGACTTATATAAACTCAGAGACGTTTTAGCAAAAGCTTAAGCGTTAAGTATTAATATAAAAGAAGGGAAATTGGTCAGAATGCATCTCAAATAGATTACATTAAAAGACGGCCGTTGGTCACTAAACAGTGAGATTTTCATCATTACCAATCATAAGAAAAATAATGAAATATTGACTTTGTAAACGGAGCTTTCTTGTCCAATAATCAAAACTAAGCGTTAAAACTTTTCCGTCTGCAAAAGTTTTAATTTTTAGATTTTTATAACTTTTTGCTTAATCAAATTGTAAAAAATAATATCCTTCTCACAAACTTAATCAATAGTTGCCAGTTAAAACTAAATCATTATTCTTCCTTTCCTTTAATTGTCAATGTAAGTCTATCAATAGCTGATTACGATGCAAGAGAGTGAAAGTAATCAATTTGGTGAAATTTTTTTGTGGTGGAGGAAAAATGCTTGTGTAGATTTTGCATTTTTCTGAGTAATTTTGGCAGACTATCAACTCATTCATCATGATACATTTCACCAGAATAAGAATCAGGGTGAAGAGATTGTTGACTTGATTAATTAGAGAAATTCAAGTCAAGAATCAAATTTCTATCATAACATTTACTTAAAAATTCAAAGAGTACATTTGAAATGAGTAGCGAAGAGCAGTATTAGTAACTTGGGAGAAGAAAAAAATTTCGTCCCAACGAAAAGCGTGTAAAGGAAACAGTAAAAACTTAGGTGTCAAACTCCATTTCAATAAACAGTCAAACAGAAGTTGAAACATCTCTGATTAGAGAAACAACAGAAAAGTGATCAATTGAAGATACAGTGGATATTATGAATTTCTTTTCTTCCTATCACCTTCATCATCATTAATAATATTATTATCACGATAAAAAAACGATTCCCTGATTATAGGTAAATGTACATCAAGCCTATAAGATACAAAACATTTTTATTGGTCTGGAAACGTTTCAAGATTGAATAATATTAAAATACATTGAGATAGACACTCACACAGAATCCAGACACAATGTTTATCATGTGATCAGTTGAATTATTATTATCTTATTGTGTTGTTTTATCATTATTTTTGAATAACATTCATATTAATGAATAAATGAATTTAATTCAAATGATAAATATCAACCGGATGAAATTTCCCCGTTCTCTTTACCTGAACTCGATTAAATGATAAATTAAAAGATTAATAAACGCAGACAAATTCAAAGTCCACACTTATTATCAAGTCTTATTTTTATTACAATTATTAATTGAGCATTAGATAAGTGGGGGAGAGTTTCAAGTGGAAATGATAATTATTGAAATGACCGGAAATTATTAATATTTTTCATGATTGATTCAAGGCGAGAAAACAGAAAACCAGAGAAAAGAAATCAGTTTTTTCACCATGAACTAAATTAACTGTTAACTCGACCATCTTATTTCCTATTTCCTATTCGTCAATTGGAGGTTTGGTCAACCTCTTTATATTCTGGTCATTTTTATGGTCAACTTTCAACTATTCATATCTTCATCATGATAATAATAATGATTCAATTGAATAAACTGTTTCACCATCTAATTATGGTGATTAGCATTAAATGTCTTCCTTGTCAAGAAGATACGTTTTTTATGTTTCATTGAACATCGAGAAAATTTCACCAATGTAATCATGGGTCTACACCCTGATATTTTACATTGAATTCACGATGAAATTGATTAACACAGTAATGAGAAAATTAGAGAGAGAGAGAGAGAGAGAGAGAGAGAGAGAGAGAGATTAGTTAAATATATAATTCAACCCACATAAAAAAATACACATGATAAATTATAACAAACATTTTACGTCTTGTTTAAAAGATGAGGATGAAAAGTGTAGCATTTGTTATTGATACTTAAATTCATTGAAACTATTGATGCATTTCAAAAGATTCAGTTGAAATCATCATCAGCAACAGTGTGAATGTTAATTTACTCAAACATTTTAACTAATGAGGGTCCATTTGATGAGTCACTTATCATGATTATCTTCATCATCTTTGGTATATAAAACCACGTAACTCAATCTTTCTGGATGTTGTTATGCTGTCATGTGAAAAACTCATGGGAATTCATGTTGTATTATTGTTCACTTTGATCAGTGTTCAGAGATAATTTTATCCCTCAACTCAGGACGATCATCATGAGTATAACTGAATGAGTTATAAATGAAGTAGTAAAGTGACTTGTAAAGATACAAATGACCATAGGAAATATTAGCAATCAGATTTTGTGGAGTAACTTGTTCACCTGACCAAGTAAATTAACTGTAAAAAGACAAATAATTTTATACTTCAATCCACATAAATCTATAGCTAAATAGGTATGAGCATAAATTTAGTTTACTTCAATTCTTATCAATCTAATGTAAATCTCAGGGGACAAGTAGCTCACAATTGTAGACGACGATAAACCAGACAACTAAATTAAGAGTAAAGTTCATGATCTTCATCATCTTCATTATCATGGTGATGCTCATGACAATCATCATCATCTATGATTCCGTATACGGAGTTGGTGGTGATGTTTCCAGGAGTCTGACCTTAATAACAAGTTTGATTAAGATAATTAAAAATTCATATCGTAAATACATTTAATCAACTTAGATGAAAGCGACTACAATTGAAAAATCGAGCAATTGAAAGATCTCAATGATGAGCTGGATACTTGTAACTTGTGAAACCTAAACTACCTTTCGAGTCCTGAATTGACTAGGACACATCAATATTGACAAATAAATGGTTAAAAAAAGGTATTGTTAAGAACTAAGTTGCCTCAGGATAGAAAAGGTTGGCTTTCAATTGGTAAATAGTTAAATGTGGCTTCAATCAAAATGATTTATTTCTCTTCATGCAAAATAAAGTTTCAACTGGAAATATATCATGCAAATACTATTAGTTGAAATGTTATCGATGCTTATAAATCAAATAAAATAAATGTAGCAACAATTAAGCTACTCGAAGGTAAAAAGAGCTACTATTGATTGATTAACAGCGAGATGATTAACTGTTATTGCTACAATTTGTTCAAATTGTCTTCATTCACCATCAAAGGGAAATATAAAAACAATAAAATTCAAATAAAGTTTAATCTTGAACCAAATTAAGTGATTATTTTGTTTCATTTCTAATTAATCAATTCTGGTTTGAATCGTGACCAGATTATACACAAAGTCAACTATCCATTCATATCTATTAATATACAAAAACCAATTTACCAACAAGAGTTGGGCAATTAATCTACATAAATGTATTAATTGTTGAGTGTAGTTGTATTGACCAAAACTTTCATCATTAACACACATACATTTTCACTATAATCCTAATCTACTGCACAATTGATTTGATGAACAATTTTTCTACAGTCCGTTCAATTTAAACCCAAAACATGTAAAACTGGACACAAGAAAGAGACTCAAATGACCAGTCACCTTATTCTGTCATGTTACAAGGTAACAATTTATCTCACTTGTAATCATTCAGCTTGAGATCAGACCACAATTATAATTTATTAATGAACATACAAATTGTTGTACTTAACTTACAACAATCATCGTTGAAATTGATTAATTAATCAGCTATTCTAACTGTATTTGATCACGAATTTGTTTGATTATCAATCCGATTGTTTTTAACTACTAATATAAAACTAAAATTTTTTTTGTCAGTTTAATTGATTACCTAATATGTGATAATCTCAATTTCCAATCAAAGAATAAGAAAATGTTTCAAACGGTTACCAATCAACTTTTTCCTCAATATTTCCCTCATGGAAACTCATGTTTAATGAACCAGTAAAGCTGCCAAAGTAGCAAAAGTTTTCTGAAAAGTTCTAACCATTTTTTTCTTCTTTCCTCAATCGACTGAATCATAAGTTCTATTCTCAAATAATAAGCTGAGAAATTCACAGATTGACACATTAAGAGGGATAAAGAGGTAGGCGAAAGATGAAGATAATGATGATAAAGATAAATAACTGTACTAGACACTGTGTTTATACTTTGATGATTCTTATAAATCCTCCAATAATAATATCAAATGATGCAAACATGATAAATCTTTTCACACCTTTTGACATATTACTTTTTTTCTGGTGAACCCAATTTTTCATTGTTACCATGTTGATAGTAACCATGACTCTCATCTTGATAACATTGGTGATATTTGTTTACTTCAGGGGGATAAATCTACAACTATTATCGTTATCAACTTACACGGATTAAACTTTGTTTAAAAACTTAGTGATAATTTCTGATTTTTATCCGTTTCTTTTAACAGATCAATTTGAGATTATCTCATTCACCATGAGCATTTTCAGTTGTCCTATTTCCTATTTTACATAATGAATGTTCATTCTGAGAAAAGTCAACGTGATCGAAATCTAAAATTGAATACATTTGTAAATTTTCATCGAACTGAGATTATCTTTGGGTTGGGTCTATCGCTATTCTTGATTTACTTTGATTAATTTATTGGTTTATCAACTAATCTTCAATGATTTACAACTGAACCAATGATGGTTCATAATAATATGATAATAGACAATAATATTATGTATGTGATAAAACAACAAAATCAGTTTTATCATCAAGTCCAGCATCAACATTGAGTTTATCTCATTCTGTATTTCTCCTCTTCATCTTCCTTATCCATCATCATCTTTTTACTTGGTACTATTGGAGTGAATTAATGTCTAGCTCTTGAGATTTGAAGGTGAAGCTATTCTGATAATCAGAATTAGATATATCAATGATAATGAGAAAACGGAGGATGCTGATTACGATCAACTGGAAATTTTGTGATTACAGGGATAAGATGTTTCCAACCGGGTGTATGGGTTAGAGCAAAAGAGTGTAAACTCAATTCTAATTCAATACAAGATTAAATTCAATATGAGATTTAGAATCAACAGCTTAATAGGAAAGATTCATGGTGATAATAATTAGAAATCAAGATGACAACTCGTTAACAGTCAGACTATGAATCAAAAGGAAGAATAAAAAATAAATGAATTCACTGAGACTCTGATAATGATTCTTACTGATTTTCATCAACAATTTGAATCAAGGATAAAGATTCAATCCATTCAATAGAAACATAAACATTGTTATCTTGATTTAATCATGACCCAAAGGTGATCGAAAGTACATCATTTTAATCATCATTCGACTTAATAAGAAAAATATCTCTTTGACTTGATCGTATTAAAATGAAAGAAAAAGGATCTTTGCCTGCGGATATTTAAAGCTGAATTAAATTCACATTTCTGTATGAAAAAGACAGAGTTCAGTCTCAATAATTTTCGAAGACAGCGATAAAGTGGACAACCGCATAGATCGGCAATCAAGTTAATCGCTTGTAACTGTATATACAAAGTCGGTCGATAATCGGTAAACTCGAAATTTAATTATAAAGGCTGAGTAAGTTGTGTACAAATTGAATTTAGTAAACATAAATAAAGTTTCGACTTAGTTTGAATTGCTATGAATGATTAATATTAAGAAGCAAAATCAAATGATTGACATCAATTTATGAATCTACAAAGGCTTAAAAGATTAACAATTGGCAACAGTTTAACAAACGTCGATTACCAAATACTTTGAGATGCGCTGAAATTGAACTGTTTCAGCTCAAGAAGTTATTAATAACAGCTAAAGTAACGTTATTATTAAAAAGTACAATCAGATTCATATTGATACAAAGTTCGTCAAGCTGAGTATCAACATCGAGCATTTTAACATTAAATAAGTAATTATGAGATTAATGTTGAATAAAATATGTATTAATAAGTTACATTATTTTTAAGAAAAGGTGAAATGAAAATTCAAGCTTGCTACTTAAACAGTAGTCGTATGATGATAATTCAGACAATATATCAAGATAATGAAACCAAACACAAAACGATGGTTAAGTTAACTTTGGTTTTCGTTAATTAACTTGATGATAACTTTAATTCTGGGCTGTTAATTAAGCCTTAAAGAGGTACAAGTAACAATCAAGCTTAAACAAAAAGTACAGTTGATTCCCAGTTGATTGTGTTGGGAATCAACTGGAATAAATTGGGAATGAAAATTTATATTACATATGAAAAAATAAGATAATATAAACATTGGATACGATGATATGGTGATGATAATAAAAGATAATTATAATAAATCCTCTTGATAATAAACAATCAAAAGGAGAAAATGATTAAATTGAAACTGAGTCAATATTTAATTAAATAATCTCATTTCAACAATGTTAATTAGTTAATTGTTGACGATAAGAGGAACCAGATAAAAAGTTTCTCTAAAAATGCAAACTTTTTAACTCTCTCCAATCATTAGTTAATGATCACTTTTTCCTATTCAAATCAACACTAATTGTTACATTGAATGAAATCCAAACTTAATAACGATAATCAAAATAATCTTGATTATCGCCATCATCATGAAGATGATCATGTTTGCGACTGTTTAGAATTAGCTAAAGCTATTTGATTGTTTTTTTTCTATTTCTTAGTCTGCCGTATTTCTCACTGTTAATCAATAATTCATTTGGGAATCGACGAAAACTCATACCGAATATTAATTTAACATGGGATATCCTTGGTTATTTTCTTTAAGAAAAAGTTCAATTCTCAGAGTTTTACTTTTTAAAGGGCAAAAGTTGATCTATTCAAAGCAATGGCTCGAATTGAAACTTTCAGAGTAACATGATAATGATTAGCAACACGAATCAATTTAATTGTTCATATTAGCAGAATGTATTTTTCACCTGAATTGATTGTTTCTTTTTCTTCAATGCTTTGGGAATTTTTTTATTCTTTTTCTCTTTAGTTTTTCTCTCTCGTTAATAACTAATACAATTTTCTGATAGATTATTTAAGGGGAAACAGTGCAACTTGAATTTCGCGTTTACATGATTAATGTAATTTGATTTATCTCTCTAATTAATCCTAACCAATAAGTGAACCTTTTAATCTAAATTCACTTTTTTCTCAAGCCAAATGATTGTTCATCGTTAATCATTTATTTAGATTAGAGTGAATTAGTTTCTCACTAAATTGTTTACAAATTAAATAACTAGCTCACTGATTGTGATAAACAGTATCTTTTATATACAAAAATGTAGATACAAAAAATATTTAACATCAATGACAAACGTTGATATTAATCATGATAATAATATGAATATGAAACCTAATCAACTATTATTATGATCACTTCCTCATTTAATCAATAAACTTGATAACAATATAAATATTTCAATGGGAAAATAACAAAGTTATCAAACCGTAGATCTAATTTTAAATACTGGCAATGAATCTAATTATTGATATAATTATTAATTGTAACAGTTTTAATCAAACCCCATTTGAAATAGTCGAGCGATTGATCATTTCAGAGAAATATTTATGAGGTAAGATCGACAAAGGAAATTTAGATTCAAAAGGAAATAACTACCAACACTTGAAGGGTTAAGATTATCATGTGGAAAAATTTAGAACATTTTATCAACTAATGTTCTAATCTGTGAATCGACTGGCACTCAAAATCCACGGTACTAGTTGACCGATGGAAAATTTGCAAGAAAAGGTGGACTCACCTTTGTAGAAAGGCCGCTTAATCGGAGCTGTTGGAATCGTTGGCATTCGTCCGTTTTTCAGATCATCTTCTTGCTGTCTCCTTCGAGCGACCTGTTTAGCCATGACCTTTTGCCTCTCCTCCGTTATCAAGCAATCAGCACAGACACAATCTTTAAACTTGCAAAACCTCTTATGACCTGTGGTCAAGAAAACATTCAATTAATAACAATTTTTCAGCATAATCCCAATGAGTTGGTTAGAATAGGAATCAATGGAAACACTCAGTTCATGTTCATCTTGAAACAAAACCATGAAAAATTGAGTGCGTCTCAAATATATTATCACATGATGATAATGAATAATGTTAATGAATTGATGCCATTGATTAGTCCAAGTATCGATTAAGATTCTGTTTCAAGTAAACATGAACAGTGTCTCTCATTTATGAAACATGTAACTGAGGTTGTCATGTTCGGATGTTGATCTTTGTGATAATTTTATACCTTTAAGATCTGATTGAACATTATGGTTACGACATCGAGCACATTGAGGTTTCCTGGTTCTTTGATCAACATTATTAAGTGTCGACGAGTCAACATCAACTTTATCATTAACAATTGAAACTGGTGAACTGTCACCACTCCCACAGGAACCACAATCTTTAATTGAATCATGTCCTGAATTACCTTCAACAGACAGATTGAGTCTGCCACAGACACTTTTATCAACCATTGATTCAACATTGAAAAGATGACGTTGATGTGGATGTTGAAGTAAATGGTGATGAGACTCCAAATTATCATGAAGTGAATTATCATTCTGATTACCACCACCACCACCACCAACACCAACACCTCCACCACCACCACCACCACCGCCTCCTCCTTTACTGGAACTTGTCTCCTTAAGATAATTGTGAATCTTTACTTTATATTTCATGGCTTGATTGTTGATGTGATTAAGATTATCTCCAACCTCCCACCTCCACACGTTCCAATGGTACACTTTTGCAATCTTGGGTAACAACACCTTCTTTTGGATAAATAAACACCGAGAAGATGGAGACTCTTTTTGATGGACAGAACCAACTGGGTTGATGGTGAACACCAGAGAAAGAGGAAAATTATTGTTAATCAATTGAATCAAGAAAAAACATTCTAGTGCAAAAATAATGAAAAAAGTGTAGACTCACCTTTTCAGTTTATTTATATTGTTGATTAATGTTAATTGTGGTTGAATGTTGATGATAATATTGATGCCATCACTTGTATCTACGAGCAGTTGAATGTACAAAATGAATAAAAAGACTCGAGACTGTTCCGTGTTCACTGTGTCATGGTAGCCATGGAGATTCGATTCGGGAAAGAGAGAGCGCAAGACAAGAACAAAACTAAGAAGAAGAGTAAGTTGATGATGAGAGGGATGATGAAAGAAGACCAAGAAGATAAAGAAAAATTCGAATGAAAAAGGAAGAAAAAGGAGAAAAAAACTAGACTCGGAGAATGATAGAATGAGTGAGAGAGAGAGAGAAGAAAAAACTAGAAAGAAAAAAACTTCGACGAACAAGAGGAAGACAGAGAATTCGAAAGAGAAAAAGAGAAAGGGTTGGTTCTTGTGTGTCTGTTACTATGGGATTAATAGTCAAGGCCTTTGTTTACTTCCGTATTTCCTCGATCACTTTCATCCCTCTTTTCATCCTCTCCCCTTCTCTCTCACTCTCTCTCTCTCTCTCCTTATCATTCTCTCTTTTTGTAAGCTTCTCATCATCGTTATCATCATATTAATTTTATCTTTAACTGTTCCCTGTTTACGCTTGCTCATTTCTTTTCAGGGCCAAGGTCATTTTTATCCTTTTTTTACTTTGTATTTCATTTCGTTTCCAAAACCAACGCAACGAAATTCATACAAACGTTTGTTTCATCTCAAATCGTTATAAAGGTTAAAACAACAATGCCTTTGACTCATTATCATGATGACTTGACCTTCTAATTGTGAGCATAGTGATAAAAATACTGATAGTTAATTGTTATCATTTGATTGTTAAATCTCTCGTTTTTTTATTGTAATAGATAAAATTGTGGCAAACAATTTAAGAGAGAGAGTTACAATTGCTTCGAGATATTGTTTAAATTGTTTGAGAGGAAAAAAAAGAAAAACCAATCGAATTGGTTCTCATTTGGTTTATCGAGTGTAATTTGATTGTAACTCGTATGATTACCTGTTTAAAGTTTTCTAGAAAAGTTGTCATGATAAGAGAAAGAGAGAAGAATAAAAGTTTCATAGATTCCATGTTAATGAAAAGCTGAACTTGTTCATAATTTGCTCACTTATCTTCCTCAAGCACTTCACGTGCCTTTCGATTTCTCTTCCACTTTTCATCTATTAATACTTGCCCACTTCTCTTCATCTCCTCCCTAACCCTTTCGTACCTTTCTCTTCATTATTAGCTCACATTGTTTTCTTTTTTCTTCCTCATCTCACCTTGCCAATCTCACTCATTTTCTATCTCTCTTTAGTCTTTCCTTTTTTCTCTTTCTCTTTCTCTTTCTCATCATCTTATGTCATTCTACGTCTAGTAATTCAACTTTTTTTCCATTTATCTTCCTGATTCAATTGACAATCAACACAGAATCAAAGCCAAAACTTGATTTATATCTTGATAGCTTAATCAATGCGCAACAATTAAAGAGCCAATCGAATGTCTCAACAGCAGAACATAATGATTTATTCAATCGTTGCCAGTTCACACCTTAAATTATATACTAAATGATTGGAATTAAATTCTCCTTTTAATTATCTTTACCTTAATGATTGCGAATAATTCAATCAATTTGAAATTATTAAGAAACAAGTCAAAGCTATTTTTATATTACACTTCCCGCTTTATACATTTTAATTTATTACTTATTATAACAATTTAACTCAATGAAACAAAATAATGATTGTTAGATTTGCATTAACATGAATTATTGAAATTACTTTTGATTATAACTAATCATCAATTGTTAATTGTCAATTTTAAGTTTAAACCTTTGCAATGATCACACTTTGTTACAATCAATCAATCGATCGATCGTTTATCTTACGTTAATTGTGTAGTTAAATGACAATCACAGTTGCTACCTATTTAAACGGTTTACTCCTCTGTCAATTTAAACTGAACACTGAATCATTATTATTACCTGATATTGTAGTTGAACATTTAAATTGCCCTTTTACTTTTCTTATACTACGATTTTGTACTAATCAATGGTTATTGCAATAAATTGATTGTAATAATAAAACTTATACCATTTGATTAACTTTTACATTCATGTTGATCTTGAACTTTCCTTTTGTTTCAAAATAAACGCTGATACCAACAGTAATACAACCGTGGAAAGTTAATTAGTCAAATTAATCGCTGATTAATGAGATATTTTGAGCTTTCGAGCAAAGACTTTGACGATGCACCAAGAGATGTCTCTTGGTGCCTTCAGTTGTATGCTCCATCTGGTTTCATATCGAGTTACTATTTGAATGATCGAAAATGTTTAAAACTTTTTCAAAGCAAAAGTTTCTAATTATTATCGTGGTTATGGACTTGGGAAACTGATGTTTCGCTCGAAAAATCGAAACAAATGAAATTGATAACATGAGGTTAGGATTTCACTGAGGTGAAATGATTTTGGTTTCATAAAGATTTTCAAAGATGAACAATGAAACATAGAAAATTTTATATTTCTTTTATGACAATTAATAAATTATTACAAAGATGCACCAGATAAATTGATAATAAAGTGATTCAAATTGTATTAATTGAGACAGAATAATCAGCTGATTTTGTAATCAATTATTAAATCTATCAGGTGTCTCCATCTGTTGTCTGGTTGGGTTTGTGACTTAATTGCGATGAGGTGAAGCGATTAACCTTTTCAACCAATCAATTGTGATAAATTCTGATGGTCGCCTGAGGAGGCGATGGAGTGAATAATGGCGATCTGGAAAGGTCAAAGTTCACCTTACCTGCATTACCATCGTGGGTATTTTGCCTTTTCAATCCTTGGTATTGATAAGAAAAAACTTTTTTGGGTTTACTGTTGAAATTTTGGTTATGATGATGAGAAATTTGCTGAGAATTTTGGAAACAATTTGGACAGTTGATCTTCACAAGTTTACTTGGACCTTTTTCAATTGTCGAATTGGTGAATCGAGGCGGAATCATCAGGTAAGACATTGAAACTGTTTTGGCAGCTTTATCGAAGTACATTCGACTATATTGATTTCCGGCCATTCGGTATAATTTCCGACGTTGAAACATTGGGTCGATTGGCGAAGGTCTAATTACTTGATAAGGGTTAACGAATTTATGATTTGGTGAAACATTCTCACTACAAAAATATAAGAAAATAAGTAAATTATTTTGCTAATTGAACATTTCAAGTTTTTCTGTTCTTTAAAGAGTCTAAATTGTTGACAACTTATCGGTAACGTTTATCCTAATCAAAGTGATTAAATAAAATAGAAAAACCTTGAAAACTGTTATCCGGTTTTCATGTTGGCTGAGTAATTTGATTATCAGGGTTAAATTTATATGAAGAAAAATCAAACATTAGTCCACCAAGAGTCTAAACCAATGGATTTAGTTAAAGTTAATCGTACTCACTTGATTATAATTGACTCATCTTGATGATTAACTATTGACATTTCGGGAAATTTAACTTTAATTTGACCAGTTTCTGGTCCGTGTCTCGTTTGCATTGACATTTTCATCGGTGAGAATCGAAATCTTGGTGTCATGTATGATGCTGGTGGTGAATCAACAGAAAAGTTGATAGCACAATTAACTGTCCCAATTAATAATCCAACAATCAATACAATTACAATGAGTCTTGGAAGTGGAACCTGAACAATAAACAAAACGCAGAAAATTACCACGAAAGAAAACAATTTAATTCAGGCTCGGGTCACAATTTACCTTCATTTTTCAATTGATTTTCTATTGTCTTGAAAACACACCAACGGTTAAGGAAAAGAATAAGAATCCCGATGGATTGGAACCATAATTCTGCAATTAAGATGAGCAAAAATTAAATGATTTGATTACTTCCCACCAATAAGTTTAAACTAATTTCTGACTATTTAACATTTAACATAAACTGTTAACTAATCACAATTGATTGAACAAAATTTTACTTGTATTACTGTTGGAACAAGATTGTTAATCATAATTAGTTCTCGAAATCGTTTATCTTTCTCTCCTTCTCTTTTCGTACCTCTTTAGCCCAATTTATGTTGATTGTTGTTCCCTTGATATGTTAATTGTCACTGATAAAGTTATCGATTCAATTTATCATTAACTAAGAAACAATTGATCTTTCAACCAGTTTGTGTTACGCTCGTGTTATTATTGGTTTTTGGTGATACGAATTAAGCTTTCGCATAATATTTGGGACATTCAAAAGTTCAGTCAAAAAGTTAATTGTGATGCTTAAAAAGTTTCTCAATTGTCTACAGAAATCTCCTATTGATTTCATTTTCTATTTTTGATAATTAAAAGCATAGAAATTGTTGACTAAATCTTGGTTTCCATTTCCAAGTACCCATTGAGTACATTTACTGACCAGTGCTGATGTTCATGTCAACTGAGTCTGTTCATCAGTTAATCTTGAACCGTTTCATTTAATTTACAATTCTTGATCTCATGATTAAACGAATTCACCTAAAATAGAAGCTTGATTTTATTCATGCAATTGATCAGATTACAGATTTACCATGAAAAAGTTGCATCGAGTTAATTATCGGCGATAACTATTTGTGAGATTAAATCAGACAACATGATCACAAAACCTGAACAACGATTGTTTGTAAACTAATCAATTAATCCATCAGATTTCGAGAGATTAAAGTTTTGCCCTTGGAACCTTTTGAAAGATTGTCTATCTATCCGATTTTGAGTCTCTCTCCATCTGTTGTCAAATGGAAGCAACAATTTGGATCTTCAATCAGATATCAGTCGATACTTGGGTTTCGATAGTATCGGTTTAGTGTTTTGTGTACGAATGAAAATCTTGTGTTTTTGTATCTTATTAACTGATTGACTGGTTCACTGGACATCGACTATGGACATTTCCCCAAGTTCTACACCGACACCTTCTCGCAAGTCGCGTCGCCGGTCGAATCTTTTCCCTCAGTTCACCCACAACAAGAATAAAGCTCTAGAAGAGAAGATGAAAAATGGCGAACTTGGTATTGGCCGTGAAATCCCAGTTAAACAAGGTTTTCTCTACAAGAAGAGTAAAAAGCCTTTGAACAAGGATTGGAAAAAGAAATGGGTCACAATTAGAGATGGATACCTGACTTATCATTCGACCCTCCAGGATTACCAAAGTGAAGCTCAAGGTAAAAACATTCCCCTTAAACACACAACAGTCAAAATCCCAGGACAGAAACCGAGAGGGTCAAGACCAACACAAGGTAGTAGTGGACCTTCCAGTTTAATTGAATCTACCTCCAGTTATTTAGAAAGTGATCTCAGTAGTCTTCATATATGTTCAGGTAATCAATTGATTCTCACCCATTTTGAGACGAGTCTAATCATGTTGTGTTTCTTTTATTGCTCTTAATTAGCTATAGAAAGTGATAAGCTTTCAGGTACCAATTCCTCTTTCGGAAAGGAATCAACTCATCACAAGAAACGTCATCGTCGAAGTAAAAGCAACAATAAGCAAAACGGTGAAGGTGTTGATGATTCTTATGGTTATGAATTCATCATTGTTTCTCTTGACAATAAACAATGGCATTTCGAAGCATCAAGTTTCGATGAACGAGAAGAATGGGTGACAAAGATCGAGGAAGAGATTTTGAACAGTCTACAGGAAATGGAAAGTGACAAATCTAAATACCGTATTAGTGGTATTTCTGATCGAGCTTCTGTACAAACGATACGTGAGGTTGCCGGAAATTCCCATTGCGTTGATTGCAATAAACCAAGTATGAAGATGATTATTTTACTCTTTTGCTTCGCCAGCAAATAGCTAATCATTTTTACCTTTTGTATCTCTCATCGTTTTTACCATTTTTCTCTCGGTTTAGATCCTGATTGGACTAGTTTCAATTTGGGTGCATTGATATGTATCGAATGCTCTGGAATTCATCGTAATTTAGGAACGCACATATCCCGTGTTCGCTCATTGGATTTAGATGATTGGCCGTGAGTAATTATCTTTTTTATGGATTATCCCTTGTTTTCACAATTTAGCTCATTAAGATGGTTCCTTTGTTGATCAAAAGGTTTCGATATTTTCTCAGAAAACAATCAAATGAATTGTTTTCTTATAGTCAATGGCTCATAGGGAATTGATTATCATTCTTTTATTTTTATATTCATCTTTAGTTTAGTAAAACATGAGTTTCGAGTAGCTTGATTGTGGAAATTAATTTAATTAACACAATCTCCCTTTTTGAACGAGGTGATAGGATCATTGATTTATGAAAATTTCATCTTCAATCGCCTTATGTAACATTCAATAGATTGATTTGGAATCAATCTATTGAATCAATTTAATAATATTGAACCAAGAACAAATAAGTCCATTGAGTGATTTCTTAATTAACTTGACCAACAATTTAACTCTCGTCATGTAAATTTATCCCATTTAACGTTAGTTATTGAAACATTTCAACTCAAGATTTTGATTTTCAAATTAAAGTTGACCAATTTTAAGCCTTGGGACTCAGACGAGAATATCAAATTATTATCTCATTGAACTGTGATATTTTTCGTCTAATCAAATTGAGTTGATTGAATTAATGAATAGAATATTCAAGCAGATTAACTATTAGCCTAATAAGCTTGTTGTCCTCTTACCTGCAAGATTATCTTTTTGTTTCAAGTTTTAAAAATGGAACCTTTTTATCTCAATTTCTGATCAAATAAAATCAATATTTACTTTTCTTCATTCGCCCTCAGGCCTGGACATGTTAGTGTAATGAAATCCTTAGGAAATTCCATAACTAATAGTATTTACGAACATAACATTGGAGGTTTAACCAAGCCAACTGCTTCGTCTTCGAGAGATGAGAAAGAAAGATGGATTCGCAGTAAATACGAAAAGAAAGAGTTTCTTGCTCCATTAGACTCACCTGATAGCATCAAGCAACAACTTTTATACTATATCTCTAACAGCAATGTACCGAGTGTCGCTAAAGTTTTGGCTCATTTACCATCTCCAGATCAAGTAAACTCGCCAATTCAACCATCCGATGGTAAATATCCAATTCACATCGCTGCAACTATTGGATCTCTTGCAATTGTACAATTACTTATCTGGGTAAGTTGTGTAATAATATTGAATCATTGACAAACGATTGAATTGATGAAACTAACCAAGGCTCTCGTGTTTATCATTATTAATAAACTGTTTTCATTTTGTTCTAGCACAATGCTAAAGCAGATGCGATTGACCGTTATGGACAGACAGCTTTATATTATGCCCGATTGAATGGGCATCAAGACATTGCCGATCTTCTCATACAGCATGGTGGCTACTCCACATCACGAAATACTATGAACGGATCGCACATTAAGAGACGTCCAAGGCTCTCGGCTATGGGATCATCAGCGCTAGATGTGTTCGATACACTTCCTGCCAGTATTATTTGACTTTCGTGTACATAATATGCCTCTTGAAAGAGAGTCTTTTCATCTCCCCCGTTATCTTCCAAAACTCCTGTCCATTTTCCAGTTTTCTCAACTTTCTCGTTATCTTTGTACATACACAGAGCTATAATATATACACACACACACACACACACACATTTAAAAGAAGAGGCATTTTGGTTATGCACTCTTTTAAGATTTAGATTATCATTCAACAATTAGATTATTTCCTTTTTATCTGAACAGACACACACACACACACACCACCACCAACCCTTCTTTGTGTGTTGAAATATGATTAAAGAGAACCAGGGAATCTTTTTTAGAGTCATGTAAATATAGTAGATTAGAATTGTTGTTCTGCGATCTCATCCTGAGAAGAGCGAAAGGTTTTTCATTTCAAACAAAAAAGTCCATCAACTAAAATAGGAACAAAACAAAAACAGCAATCGAAACATTCCGAAGGTTATTAACGACAAATTAGTTAATTGATCTGTTGATCTGTCAAAAATAATGACAATTACAATTCATCTTTACCTCTATCACATTAATTTTTTCACTTCTCTTCGTTTTCATCAGATGATCATCAAATCACATCATAATCAACACTCCAGCTTAATTGTTTCACTAATTGTTGAGTATTCGTTGTAAATTTAACAAACATTTTTATCTCATTCCACCTCCGATGTTGGAATACTTTTGTTAATTATCGTCTATTGATTATAATTATTATTTATTGATTAATTTGATTATGAAGGAACAAAAGATGAAGATGAAAAATTTAGATTTACTAAGCAACTATTACTATTTGATCCACTTAATTATATTCAAATCAAATTACAAACAAAAAATGTACCAAAACTAATTACACCAAAGAAATGGGTCTCATTCAAATTAATTAATTAATGATCTGTTGAAAACATCAAACAATTAAGATTACATTCGACTTAATTTATAAATTCTGTAACTTATTATTATTATTAATAATATCTCAGCGCCCAAAGACTGGCTATAAACCATATACATTAATTAAATATCGTTCTTATTTAATTGTAGTTGTTTCACTTTCCTACTGATTGATTCATCTGCTCAATGAAACAGATTAACCAGTAAAGCAACTTTGATTTGATGAAGGCAGTTAACTTTCACTCGATAGATGAATTTGCATAAAAAATCATTTTATTGTTTTATTCATTGCAATAAACGTATTATAAAATGTGCAATTTAGCTGATTCAGTTTGATATCAATGATTAATCAGGTTGAAGTTTCTGATTGTTGCTTTACTTGGGTCAAGATTATCATTAGAATTGATTGTGGTGTATTGAGTGAGACTACATTTTTAATCTACATATACATGTATATAGCTGTAATAGTGAACGAAAAGATCACCTACTGAACTGAGAGTCAATAATTTACAACAATTGTATTGATACATACAGTAAATTCTCGCTTGTTGCATAAAAATGTTCTGTAAGTTCATAGTTAACTCTCAATAAACTATTCACCACCTTGTCTTCTCAAGACTCCAAGAGCTCCATGTTGGAAATGTTACATCGCTGGAAGACCAACACAATTCCATTGGTATGATCACTGTCCCTTCGCTGCTGATCAAGAAGATCAAAGTACCAATGATGACCAAGCTGATACCCCCTACTAATCAAGTCCATCAAACTGGTGATGTGACTGGTTATATTCAAATTGACTGAATTATGCTGATAATTCCCTCCGTTTAATCATGAGGGTGGGGATGTAATGTAAAGTCAACTTTTGGAAAGAGAAACCAAAGGATAAGAAATCCTCTTTCTCATCTCTTTATTTTATTTCTTTTTCTCTTTCGTTTTCTCTTACTTTTTTCTTACTTTTGAAATTAATTTCTCCCTCTTTCTCATCCTACTAATTATTGACTAAAAGTCACTGTCATTGTTGATTTTGATTGTAATAATAATCAATCGGTTTTGGATTTGATCTTTGATCAGAGATGATTCTGATTCTAGAAATTGAATAATTCTTATTATTCTAATGATAATAAAGATTAAGTCCTGGTCAAATTAATATTTGATTTAATTGTTTCCTTTTCAGAATTCAGAATCTCTTATTTGGTTATATTCCCATGGAAGTGAATTAAATTTGATGGTCATATCAACAATTATTAACCTTAATTATTACCTTAATTTACTTAATTAATCAAAATCATTTCATTTAATCATCAACATCATCAATTTACTGGAATTCAAATTTTTCCCATTGAGTTAACACAGAGACTCATCATAATCACCCAACTTTTTGCTTAATCTTTTGATTAGAATTATTGTAAAATGTGAAATAATATTTAACCTACTTGATCAGAGTTTAAACATTAATAAAGGGGTATGTATCACCCAAAATCGACTTTCGTAAAACTTAAAATAAGGTCACAATTCTGATAGAACACATCAAAAAACAATGTTTTGTCTAATCAAAACTTCTCTAAAATGTCCCGTTCGGCCACAATTGCCGTTCTCGAAATATCATCGAAAAACAGTTTAAGCTTCGACGGCAATTGTGACCTTATTTTAAGTTTTACGAAAGTCGATTTTGCGTGATACATACCCCTTTAATATAAAAAGAATTGTAATTTAAATAGTAAATTGTAACAATTAAGGTGACTAATTGTAAAATCCTCAATTAGTAAATCAGTAAATTAGTTAATTAGTTAACTAGAATATTAATCACAATTAAACAATAATGATTAATAAGCAAGTTAAATTAAAGGATTAATATGAATGACAATTTAGTAATTGATAATGGATTCTAAATCTTAATGAAACTAAATTAAATGATTAAATGTTGAATTAAATAAGACGCAATTGATTGATTGTTCAACAAAATGATCCATGATTTTCAACAAGAATAATCAAACTTATATCAGTTTTAAGACTATATGACTAGATGACTTTGACATTATCGTATGACATTGACTTGATCTTCAACTAAATTTAGTGCTTCTATATGTAGTGGTTCATTAATTATAGTAAAGACGAATAAAGTCTCATAAAGACACACTATAAGTACTCACGTAGTAGCTAGAGTCTTAATTTTCATGATAATACTCCATACCATAAGGTATATATATATAAAATTAAAGTAAAAGACATTAGTATGCATATACGAAAACTTCATTTTCCCACAGAGCTCTGTAAAATCAACTTTGAAGCCCTGTATCTCAGGAACTAGATCTTTCCTCAATTCCACACTCGCACATAATATGTAGTTTGACATGAGCTATACACAAAAATTTCAGGTCTCTAAACGTGCGGACCTAATCCGAGTCCAGCCCAATCTCGACACTTTACTATAGTTAATTGAAACTTTCTGGGTGGAAAAGAATCAATCTCGACCCTTTCCAATTGTTAATTGAAACTTTCTGGAGTAAAATTCAATTTCGACCTTTTCAATAGTTAATTGGAACTTTCTGGGTGTAAAAAGTCAATCTCGACCCTTTACTATAGTTAATTGAAACTTTCTGGGTGGAAAAGAATCAATCTCGACCCTTTCAATAGTTGATTAAAACACTTTGGGTGTAAAAACTCATTCTCGCCCTTTGAGATGGTTGTTTGAAACTTTCTGGGTGGAAAGAATCAATCTGACCTTTCCAATAGTTAGTTGAAACTTCTGGGTAAAAACTCAATCTCGACACTACTATAGTTAATTGAAACTTTGGGTGGAAAAGAATCAATCACGACCCTTTACTATAGTTAATTGAAACTTTGGGTAAAAGAATCAATCTCGACCCTTTTCAATAGTTAATTGAAACTTCTAAAAACTCGATCTCTACCCTTGAGATGGTTGTTTGAAACTTTCTGGGTGTAAAGAATCAATCTCGACCCTTTGAGATGGTTGTTTGAAACTTGGGTGAAAAGAATCAATCTCGACCCTTTACTATAGTTAATCGAAACTTTCTGGGTGGAAAGAATCAATCTCGACCCTTTCCAATAGTTAGTTGAAACTTCTGGGTGTAAAACCAATCTCGACACTTTACTATAGTTAATTGAAACTTTTGGGTGAAAGAATAAATCACGACCCTTTACTATAGTTAATTGAAACTTTCTGGGTGTAAAAACTCGATCTCACCTTGAGATGGTTGTTTGAAACTTTCTGGGTTCAAAAGAATCAATCTCGACCCTTTACTATAGTTAATTGAAACTTTTGGGGAAAAGAATCAATCTCGACCCTTTCTATGGTTAATTGAAATTTCTGGTAAAAACTCGATCTCTACCCTTTGAGATGGTTTTGAAACTTTCTGGGTCAAAAGAATCAATCTCGACCCTTTACTATAGTTAATTGAAACTTTGGGTGAAAGAATCAATCACGACCCTTACTATAGTTAATTGAAACTTTGTGCAAAGAATCAATCTCGACCCTTCACTATAGTTAATTGAAACTTTTGTGAAAAGAATCAATCTCGACCCTTTCCAATAGTTAGTTGAAACTTTCTGGTGTAAAACTCAATCTCGACACTTTACTATGTTAATTGAAACTTTGGGTGAAAGAATAAATCACGACCCTTTACTATAGTTAATTGAAACTTCTGCAAAGAATCAATCTCGACCTTTTCAATAGTTAATTAAACACTTTGGGTGTAAAAACTCGATCTCTACCTTTGAGATGGTTGTTTGAAACTTTCTGTAAAACTCGATCTCACCCCTTGAGATGGTTGTTTGAAACTTTCTGTGTAAAAGAATCAATCTCGACCCTTGAGATGGTTGTTTGAAACTTCTGGGTGAAAAAGAATCAATCTCGACCCTTTACTATAGTTAATCGAAACTTTCTGGGTGGAAAGAATCAATCACCCTTTCCAATAGTTAGTTGAAACTTCTGTGTAAACTCAATCTCGACACTTTACTATAGTTAATTGAAACTTTTGGGTGGAAAAGAATAAATCACGACCCTTTACTATAGTTAATTGAAACTTTCTGGGTGTAAAAAACTCGATCTCTACCCTTTGAGATGGTTGTTTGAAACTTTCTGGGTTCAAAAGAATCAATCTCGACCCTTTACTATAGTTAATTGAAACTTTTGGGTGGAAAAGAATCAATCACGACCCTTTACTATAGTTAATTGAAACTTTTGGGTGCAAAAGAATCAATCTCGACCCTTTACTATAGTTAATTGAAACTTTGGGTGGAAAAGAATCAATCTCGACCCTTTCCAATAGTTAGTTGAAACTTTCTGGGTGTAAAAACTCAATCTCGACACTTTACTATAGTTAATTGAAACTTTTGGGTGGAAAAGAATAAATCACGACCCTTTACTATAGTTAATTGAAACTTTCTGGGTGCAAAAGAATCAATCTCGACCCTTTTCAATAGTTAATTAAAACACTTTGGGTGTAAAAAACTCAATCTCGACCCTTTGAGGTGGTTGATTGAAACTTTCTGGGTGAAAAAGAATCAATCTCGACCTTTACTATAGTTAATTGAAACTTTTGGGTGGAAAGAATCAATCTCGACCCTTTCTATGGTTAATTGAACTTGGGTGTAAAAACTGATCTCTACCTTTGAGATGGTTGTTTGAAACTTCTGGGTTCAAAAGAATCAACTCGACCCTTTACTATAGTTAATTGAAACTTTGGGTGGAAAGAATCAATCTCGACCCTTTCTATGGTTAATTGAAACTCTGGGTGTAAAAACTCGATCTCTACCCTTTGAGATGGTTGTTTGAAACTTCTGGGTTCAAAAGAATCAATCTCGACCCTTTACTATAGTTAATTGAAACTTTGGGTGGAAAAGAATCAATCTCGACCCTTTTCTATGGTTAATTGAAACTTTCTGGGTGTAGAAAACTGATCTCACCCTTTGAGATGGTTTTGAAACTTTCTGGGTTCAAAAGAATCAATCTCGACCCTTTACTATAGTTAATTGAAACTTTGGGTGGAAAGAATCAATCACGACCTTTACTATAGTTAATTGAAACTTTTGGGTAAAAGAATCAATCTCGACCTTTACTATAGTTAATTGAAACTTTTGGGTGGAAGAATCAATCTCGACCCTTTCCAATAGTTAGTTGAAACTTTCTGGGTGTAAAAACTCAATCTCGACACTTTACTATAGTTAATTGAAACTTTTGGGTGGAAAAGAATCAATCACGACCCTTTACTATAGTTAATTGAAACTTTCTGGGTGCAAAAGAATCAATCTCGACCCTTTTCAATAGTTAATTGAAACTTTCTGGGTGTAAAAAACTCGATCTCTACCCTTTGAGATGGTTGTTTGAAACTTTCTGGGTGTAAAAGAATCAATCTCGACCCTTTACTATAGTTAATTGAAACTTTCTGGGTAAAAAAGAATCAATCTCGACCCTTTACTATAGTTAATTGAAACTTTCTGCGTGGAAAAGAATCAATCTCGACCCTTTACTTTAGTTAATTATAACTTTCTGGGTGTAAAAAACTCGATCTCTACCCTTTGAGATGGTTGTTTGAAACTTTCTGGGTTCAAAAGAATCAATCTCGACCCTTTACTATAGTTAATTGAAACTTTCTGGGTGAAAAGAATCAATCTCGACCCTTTACAATAGTTAATTGAAACTTTCTGGGTGTAAAAGAATCAATCTCGACCCTTTACTATAGTTAATTGAAACTTTCTGGGTGAAAAAGAATCAATCTCGACCCTTTACTATAGTTAATTAAAACTTTCTGGGTGGAAAAGAATCAATCTCGACCCTTTTCTATGGTTAATTGAAACTTTCTGGGTGTAAAAAACTCGATCTCGACCCCTTGAGGTGGTTGTTTGAAGCTTTCTGGGTGAAAAAGAATCAATCTCGACACTTTACTATAGTTAATTGAAACTTTCTGGGTGGAAAAGAATCAATATCGACCCTTTACTATAGTTAATTAAAACTTTCTGGGTGGAAAAGAATCAATCGCGACCCTTTTCTATGGTTAATTGAAACTTTCTGGGTGTAAAAAACTCGATCTCGACCCTTTGAGGTGGTTGATTGAAACTTTCTGGGTGAAGAGAAAAGTCTTACCTTTCTGCAAATGGATTACGTGATATACTGCAAGGAAGACGGCGATAAATAACTATGGAGCTAAGCATAAAAATATTAATCTTCTTTTTGCATCGAAACTACTACAGGGCGTTAGCGCTAAAAAAACAGATTTGTTTTTGGAATAACGGGTGAATGGAGAGTCGCAGACGCAAATAGATTACATTGTTGGACTCGTCAGGTCTGGGCAATTTTTTTGACATCAAGTTCAAAATCGAACTTCGATAGGCCAAAAGTCCGTTATCTGTTAGGCCAGAGTTGAAAAAAAAGTTTTATGAGACATTTGGGCTAAATTAACCCAGAAAAGATCATAATTGCATCTTAAATGGGATCATGAACGGACTTTTGGCCTACCGAAGTTCGATTTCGAACCTTCGATTTTCGATTTTTTGTAATCTATTTGCGTCTGCGACTCTCCATTCACCCGTTATTCCAAAAACAAATATGTTTTTTAGCGCTAACGCCCTATAGAATCGACATCAACATGATGGATTTGATCACTTTTAATATCTCCAGGATTGAACTGTTAGAGAGAAAAATAATAATAATAATAATGATAAATAGAGAAAATTAATTGAGCGTTGATACTGGTTGAGAGATGGAGTCAGAAAAATGTAGCAATTTATTAATTGCTACATCAAAGAGGAATTGGGTTGTTTGGTTGGAAGTGTGTGGAAGAGTAAAAAAAAGTTAAACTAACCATCATAAGGTTTACATTGTTGTGATGATGATTTCTGAGATGTTGCCTATTTAATGTTGCTGGATCAAAGTAAAGTGACCCACCATGGTGATGGTGGGGATCTAAGGGTGTCGCTGATGAATAAGCCACTGTCCAAATTGGTGGTTTACACGAGGAGGTATTGTGTTGATTTTGTAGTTGCTGTTGTTGGTGGTGGTGAAGTTGATGATGAGAGTGATGATCACGTTGTAAGGTACCAGTGTGTTGAATGTCTAGGTCTATGTTGGCTGGCTATAAACATGATTTTAACGGATTTAAAGTTAACTCTCTGGTCTCTTAGGGATTTGAAATACAGATTAATCAAAAAGAAAGATATCAAACTTTAAGATGAGAATAAGATAAGACACAAATATAAGAAAATCCGAAACAGAGATAAGAAAGAGTTGAATCCAATGATTTAGGAGATAGAGAGATAATGTAGTTGACTTTAGAGATGAAAAAAAAGATGGCTTAGTAACAACAATTAAATTTCCATTTTGACTAATAAAAAAGATTATTTAAAGTTGATGTGATTGACTAGAGAGATGAAGAAGAAAAAATTGTTGTTGTAAGATGAAGATGATGAACACAAAGAGCGAAGAAGTTTGTTGTTTATAATCCAGAAAGAGAATAGAAAATACAAAAAATTCTATTTGATAAGTTTAGAATTTTTCACTTGTTTCCTCTAGCAAATGTAGACAGAGAGAGAGAAAGAATAAATTAATTAGTAGAAAAGAAAAATGTTACTAATTACACGATGAGGGAGAGAGAGAAGAAAATAATTGAGGTAAGAAAAAGAAAAGAAAAAAATTCCAAAAACAGTGAACAAAGAGTTGAGAAAAATTTGTTGCCTGGAGAAGAAAAAATTGCAAATGATAGACAGAACTTCCACTTCCCTTGTAAACCTGATTTTCTCTCTCGCGAGGGAGCAGAGAAACTGCGCCTTCTCTTTCTTTTCTCTTTCTATTCTCACGATTTTCTTTTTTCCCTTTTCCACCCCTAGTAACCATTTTCTTCTATTCTCTTTCTTTTCTTCTCTGTCGCTTTTCTCATTCGCAACTGTAACATTGAGAAAGAGAACAATTTTCTGGTCTTCATCATCTTCGCTACGCTCTCTATCATCCGAAAGGAAGAAAAGTCTTTCCTTTTTTTCTCTCTCTCTCAAAGTTACATCATCTTCTCTTGAAGGATAATCTTTGTCTCTCCCACTTTTGTCTCCTCGAAGAAATGGATTAAAATGGCGAACGGGTTATCAAAAGAATCTTGGTCACTTT
>NW_026515443.1:47500-65000 GCF_014898815.1 Panonychus citri
TCAAATGGTTAACACACAATATGTATAACATAGTCGGAATTAAGACACAAAGAAATATGAAAGAGAACCAATTCTTTTCCAACCAATACAAAAATGAATACGTATATTCACTTTTAGCTTCCAATTTAACTTGTTGTAATTCAATCTCTTGCATATCCACAATCTCAATTTCAAAAGCGGGGACATCAGTTTCTAAATATCTTAATGCTTTTTCTTTTATATCAAATGTATATTGTTGCTTGAGTTGAAGTCGATCCTTTGTCCAATTAAAATTTTCAACAGAAAATGATTCTGATGGGGACAAGATAAATGGATTATTTGGACAAGTATAATTTTTTCCATCGATCGTTATATTTCGATTGATACAAAAAATATGAATGTTTTTGTAGCCAAAGATTACTTGAGAAAACGAAAGTTTTGGCTTCGTAGGTGAGCAATCAGAAATTTTACAATAAGCATTCGTTTCTTGCAAAGTCTCAGCTTCATCACAATGAAAGTATTCATCGGTTGGGGCTGGAGCAGATACAGCTTTGATTTTGTTAGTTTGTACCGGACACAATTGTTTCGTGTATAAATCTAACAAGAATGTTTTTGGTCCAATATATTCCACCATACAGTAAGATTGATTAACTGGTTTAATCAATTTGTTGAATGTTTCGATTTCAACGAAAGTTTTGTTTTCGCTTATGATTGGTACACTATAGTCAAGAGTTATTGAATTATCATTATTATAATTACAACTGAATGTCTTTGTTCCAAGAATCGGGCATCGATTTTTGCAAGGTGGATCCAGTTTCAATGAATTATAGAATTCATTTAGAGTTCCAGTATTTTTGAAACCATTAATTGATCTAGAGATGTGAGTAAACCGTTGGATAAGTTCAATAAAATCGACAAATAGTGTTGACATTACTTCTTCCAATCTATTCACTCTCATTTCTAATTTTTCTAAACTCTCGACAATAGTATGAATATTTTTTGTTATATTGCTAACAACTTTTGAAATTGATTCATCATTGAATCTCGTAGTGTTAACTGTTCTGAGAATATCATTACGGACGGATGAGATCTCGCTTCTATAAATTGAAGTTCTTTCTCCACTCCAAATCTGGACGATTGATGGCACAACTAGCGATATTCCAACGAATATTAAGGAAGAGGCTAAAAAGACACCTCTCTTTCGAGTTTGTTTGTATTCTTTACACAGGTTTTTGACGGGTCTGATGAAATGTTCCTCGTACATGGTTTTACATTTTCGTTTCAGTGATGATACTATTTCTGCCTTTTTTTAGGTTTGAGCAGCCTGTGAGTCTGTTGTATCAATAAAAGATTCCGTTACATTATAATCAGCATAATCATTTTGAATATTTGGCACTTTGTTGTTTAGTTTTTTTTTTAAGAATTTCATCAGGGTAATGCAAGAGTAAGGAGAAAATTTGCAAAATTCTTTTGTAGGTGGACATTGATGTTGGTTCATAGATTGAAATCCATCTATTGTTTCGTTTTTGTAACCAAATTTAGTTACAGTCGCATCATAGTAACATTCTTGAGTTAGTGATCTTTTATTTGTTCCTTTGGGTTCATCAGCTGAATATGAGACATTAGGGAAGAGAGCCTCACATGGATCAAAAACAACAAGTATGTGTTGGACATCAGAGCGTCCAATTTCTACTTTGGTGTCTAAATAATTCAAAACATAATCGCTGGAAGGAACGAAGTTCATTTTTGCTTGCACATGAAATGAAATGAGTAATAATGATGTGAATATACAACTTAACCGCGAAAACTTTTTCTTGTGAGTTAAAGAGTTAAGTTGTTTACTTTTTCTTGTAATTAATTTACGTTTTTGAGAGACACCATCAATTATCTCTTCCTCTGACATTTCTTCCTCTGTTGATTCAGGTTCAGTTGAAGTTTCCGAATCGACCAAGTCTGCAAAAGGGTCAGGCACATCTAAATCTCGAAGATTCCGCGGTTCGTATCTCTTTAGTCGTTCTACATTGTAAGGTTCGAAACTTGAATCGTTAACAAAATAACTATTGTTTCCGATTTTTCGTGTAACCTTATAGGGTCCACGGTAAGCTTGGGTAAACTTTTGGTGTTTTGGGAGGATCTGAACAAGCACTAAATCACCGATTTTAAATTGAACATCACGATGATTAGCATCATATTCAATTTTTTGTTTTCCTTTTTCGTGTTCAGCATATTGTCTTGCCAATGCTCTCATTTTTGGCCATTCGTCGCGTAACAATTTATCATAGTCTTTCAGGTCGCGATATTTTGTCTTAGGAATATCACTTAAGTCATTCGGCATGATTGGTTCTCTTGCATGTAACATAAAATAAGGAGAACAACCAAGAGTTTTATTGTTTGAAATATTATAACAAAAGGTAGCGAGTGACAAATAACTATGCCATTCGTGAGGCCTTTCTTTTGTGTAATGAGTTATAATATTCGTAATTAATCCATTAACTTTTTCAACTTGACCATTAGTTTTCGGATGGTATGCAGTGGAATGAACATGTTTCATATTTAACCGCCACGTTAGTCCAGCGATAACATTGTTGAGGAACCCAGTTCCCCTGTCAGAAATCAACATTTCTGGTGCTCCATGTCTGAGGATTATTTTTTCCATGAGAAAAATAGCCACAGTCCGAGCACTGCAATCAACCGTTTTTTCAGTTTCAGCATATTTAGTAAATAAATCGACGAAAACTATTATGTATCTTTCACCACCAGGGGCAGCATCTCTAAATGGCCCAACAAAATCAATGCCAACTTTTTCGAATGGTCTTGTGGTTATTATTGGATTGAGTAGGCCCTTGGGTAACATGTGTTCAATTTTAACTAATTGACAGCTTTCGCAGGTCCTAACATATTTTGAAATGAAACTTGACATTCTGGGCCAATAATATTTCTGTGAAATATTTGTGAATGTTTTTTGTATACCTCCATGACCGGCGGTGGCATCATCATGGTACCTTTTACAAATATCTAATCTTAATTTGTTTGGTATTACAAGAGTAAAATATTCTCGATATTTTCCTCTCATTTTTCTGTATAATATGTTATCTTCCAGATGATATTTGTTTAATCTTCTCTGTGCTCGTTTTGATAATTTCGACCAATTTTTCAGTTGATCAATTATCACATTTATCCATCGGTCTTCTTTTTGAGCAACAGCAATTGAT
The DNA here is from genome assembly GCF_014898815.1 of Panonychus citri. Classification (NCBI taxonomy): domain Eukaryota; kingdom Metazoa; phylum Arthropoda; class Arachnida; order Trombidiformes; family Tetranychidae; genus Panonychus; species Panonychus citri. The sequence goes on from NW_026515443.1 coordinate 50,692, forward strand.
TCACTTTGTTCGTCTTGAACTAAAGCAGCGATGTTGATGACTAGTATTCTAGTCTCTAAAGGGTGTGTGATCTCATTAACTGAAGTGTCGATTGGGAAACGAGAGAGACAATCAACGTCTCTGTGGGCTGCCCCGCTCTTATAAAGGACATCGAAGTTAAATTCTTGGAGCAAGAGAGTGTATCTCATTAATCTTGGGGGTAATTTAGCTTTTGACTTAAGAAAACAAAGAGCGCAGTTGTCAGTGTAAATTTCGAAGTAAATTCCTTCAAGATATTGTCGAAATTTTTCAACAGCAAAGATTATAGCCAAACATTCTCGATCGGCGATTCCATAATTTTTTTCGGCTCCTCTAAGGAGTCTACTAGCATAAGCGACTGGTCTGAAAGTTTCTCCAGACTTTTGAAGTAGAATCGCTCCTAATCCAACGTCAGAAGCATCTGTACGGAGTTGAGTGGGTTGTGTTGGATCAAAATGTAATAAAATTTGATCAGACATCAATAAATCTTTTAATAACTGAAAAGATTTTTCTTGTTCTTCTGTCCAAAGAAATCGGACATTATTTCTCGTTAATCTTGTTAGAGGTTCAGCAATTTTAGAAAAATCTTGGACATGTCTACGATAATAAGAGCAAAGTCCAACAAATGATCTTATTTCGGTTATTGTTTTTGGTTGAGGAGCAAGTTTAATAGCCGACACTTTGTCTGGATCAGGCCGTTGACCATTTTCGTCAACGATGAAGCCCAGATACAATATTTTTGTTTGGAAAAAATGGCATTTACTTGGTTTTAGTTTTAAGTTGTTTCGAATTAATCTAGTAAAAACCTGTTGTAGATCATCGAAGTGTTCCTCGATTGTTTTCGAAAATACGACAATATCATCCAAGTAAACAAGAACTTTAGAATATCTCATCCCAGAGAATACTGTATTCATTGTTCGACAAAAGGTTGCAGGTGCGTTTACAAGTCCAAATGGCATTCGAACAAATTCCCATATTCCCTCTGTTGTGATAAATGCTGTTTTTGCAATATCTTCTTGAGCGACTTTGATTTGATAATAACCAGAGCGTAGATCCAATGAACTAAATATTTTCGCTCCTGCCAAAGAATCTAAAGACAATGATATATCTTGGATTGGGTATACATCCCGTTTTGTTATAGCATTGAGTTTGCGGTAATCAACACAGAATCTCAATTCCCAGTTTTTTACAATTACTACAGGTGATGCCCAAGGAGAGAAAGATGGTCGGATGAACCCACATTCGAGTAAATTGTTTATAATTTCTTGCGACTTCTCTCTCAATGCGATGGACTGACGGTAAGGATTTGCGTGTATCGGTGGCTCATCACCAGTGTCAATTTTATGTTCGTACAGTTCAGTTGTTGATAATTCATGGTCGGAAACAGCAAAAACATTTCTATGTTTATTTACCAAATTCTGAAATCGATCTTCTTTCTTCAATTTTCCAACGTTGAGTTCGAGAATCGAAATTGGTTCAAGTGGTTTTTCAAAATTTAAGTTCATTATTAAAAGTTGTTCTCCAGTGTCGGTTAAAATTTTAGTATCAGATTCATAATCATTTGGGATTGAAGCAATGAAAATTTTCTTTTCTTTCACATTAATTATCAAGTCAGCAAGTTCTGATATGTCTTGACCAATCAATAGGTCAACATCAGCTGGTAATTCACTGATCACCATCACATTGGATTTAATGTTTACATTACTCACGCCATCGGCTACATTAATGTCTACTTTAGCCTGTCCCACAGGTTTGATTGGCTTATTATCCGCAGCGGTCGTGGGTGGACCAGTGTATCTTTTTATCTCAACGTCAAGCTTGGATATCGCTTTCAAAGTCATGACTGATAGCTCAGCCCCAGTGTCAACCATTGCTTTCATTTTTTGACCATTAACCAATACCTCAATTATTATCAGTCGATTTTTTTCTGCCTCTAGGTTGGTAACCACGATATTTATTGTTCTAGAAGCACTAGTAATTTGTGGGGTCCAATCGTCCGTTTCAGGTTCTATATTATACGGCTCTTCAACTTCTTGCTGGTTTTCTTGCGTTATTACAAAGTTTCGTTTATTTTGGTTATCTCTATTTTGATTATATTTTTGTATTAATTTTTGACAATTTGATTTGTAATGTCCTGGCTCCTTACAATAGTAACAATAGATCTCATTTGGATCGAAAGGTTGAGAGGTCGATGGTTGATTTTGATCAAAAGGAGAAAAATTATAACCTTGTTGGTGGGTTTGTTGGTTATTAAAGTCTTGTTGTTGATATTGTGCTTGATTATTTTGAGGGTGCAATTTGTTTCTATAACCTTGTGGATTTCGCTGAGGTCTAAATGTATTGTTGAGATTATGAAAACCTTGTGTGTTTTGTTGTTGTTGGAATTGATTATTTTGTCCTTGATCATTTGAGTTCGTATTATTCTTTTGAAATTGCATCGGTTGACTCTGATCATTGTAGTTCGTATAATTCTGTTGGAAACTATTACGTGGTTGAAATTGATTGTTGAAACCTTGTAAATTTTGTTGTTGAAATTGATTATTGAAAGCTTGAAAATTTTGTGGTTTTGTTGAAATTGGTTGTTAAAATTGTAGCCAGGGTATCTTCTTCTATTGTAGAAATAGGTGTTCGAATTTGGATTCGAGGTTATTAATTTCTCATCAAAATTTCCTTGTCTTGGTCTCATATTCCGATGTTGGTCGAATTTGTTCTTTTGATAATAAAACTCAGCCTCTTCGGCCAAATTTTTCATTTCATCCAAAGAATTGACTTTGGTCAACGCAATATAATTCAGTATTCCGGGTAACAATCCATTTTTAATATATTGAATTTTTTCTTCCAATTCCATATTAGCATCAAGTTTCCTTACAAGCCTATCATCTCAAATATGTATGATCGGACATCTTGACTTTCAGATTGTTTTTTGTTTTCGATTCTCATTCTGAGTGTATTTCTTCGGAACGAGGTCTTTTTAAAAGCTAAGATTAATTTTGCTTTTAAGTCATCGTAAGTTGTTGGTCTTTGACCAATGGGTTTAGAACGTATACTCCCGGTATACCAATCTTTTGCTGGTCCTTTTAAATATAAAGGTAATCGTCGGAATCGGTCAATATCGTCTAATCCAGCAGCTTCGGTGATTTGTTCGAATTCATCAATCCATTCAGCGACTTCGTTATTAACTCCATTAAAGTCTTTAATATTATTCAGAAGGGTATCTGAATAATTTCTCCTTACTACATCTCGAACGGGTGATTTAGATTTACTTCTCTCGCTTTTCCCAATAGGGTTTAGGGTTGATGGTTCACTCATGATTAATCAATTAGACAGAAATAGCAGAGACCAATTTTTAAATCGAATGATATTTAGAGATATTAATTGTTTACGAGAATAAGATAATTAAACAAATCACTAACATAAAAGTTTTGCACATCTTTAATATATCATGCATCGAGTCGAACAAGGATACTAAACTTATAAATTTCAACTATTGTAACGTAAATTTCGGTCTCATTATTCATCACTGGTTACAAACCCGTACAAGGATAAATCCGTTCATTATCAATAATCAATAACCAATTAACCCTTATTTAGGATTACTTCCTTCCGTAACCAATATGATCTTTACTATATTTGGATCATAATCATTAATTACTAATCAACCTAAATCTCTATTACTAACCGACAAAGATGAATAAACCTTTGACTCACGAGACACTCGTGACTCTTGATGATCTTGTATAAAATCAGATCACTTACTAATAGAAGGTTCACTTCTTTAGAATCAACATAACATTCAAGTTAAAACATTCTAATAGATTTCATCTTGTCATCATCTTTTAATCAAGTTAACCCATCCCAATAATCTGTGTAATTCATTACAATCATTTAATCAACAATTGGATAATAAAGTTCATTTATATTAGTTAAAGTTCTTCTAATAACGTTTCTACATTATTTAATTCGTTCATCACTCATTCCGTAACTTTTTCACGTTACAATTGGTGGCAGCGGTGGGATCCGCAATTTTCAACAATGAGTGAAACTAATCAGATTTCGTACACTTTAGAAGACTTTACCAAGACAATGAACCGAACCTTCCAAACTCCCATACAAATTCATCCGTTTGTAGGTCCTCCATTCATGAATGTTCATGAGTGGTTATCTACTTTCGAAAACCAAACAACACAGTCTAATTGGAGTGATGACGATCGATTCAATAAAATCGGTTGTTTTTTAGGACCCGACCTACAAGCATGGTTGGAAGAGACCAAGAAAAGTGAAATTCGGACCTGGCAAGCTTTCAAACAAGTTTTGATACAATGCTTCCCTCCCAAAGAACATCAAGATTACAAATTTCTCCTTTACAATACGAAACAAGGAATGAACGAAGATCCAGTTGCTTACTGCAACAAGATGTACAATTATGCTTTGAAGACGAAAACACTTCAATGAGTTCCTCAACACATGTATGAATGGATTGGACATTAATATCAGTTATGAAATCAAAGATAGATACAGTATCAAAATCATCTGGAACTTATAACGCGAATAAGAAGAGCCGAAAGAGAAGCCGAATTGAGAAAACGCGGGCTCGAAATGAATCAGAACAAACTTCCTAGTTATTACGACGTATCGTGTTTACCCTGTAGCCCCAACATTAAAAATGAAGTTCACTTCAAATCCTGAAATCAAAGAACTAATTGAATTAGTCAAAACTATGGCTAATTTACAAATGAGTCAAATGAACAAATCACGAGACAGGACCCAAATCACGTGTTTATACTGTAAAGGTAGGGCACATTGCAAGGATTGTCGTGCAAAATGAGATCAGCGATCTCAGAACTCACGTAGAGGATCGAACCAGTATTATCAAAATAATGAAGTACAACAGGCACAACCAATATGAATAATATTGGACAACAACCACAACAACCGCAGCAACAACCATCATCCTTTTCTCAACAACAATCGACAACACAAAATTTCCCTCAGTCTCATAACACTAATGTACAAACTTATTGTACTACCACCAGTGATTTACATCAAAAACAAATAATCATATAAATGATCCTTCAGCGCCATTTACAATTGTTTCGCTCAATTCTGAAAGTTTAAGTGACACCAAATTAACGGGACCATTGATTCAAGTAAATGCTAAACTTAATGGACACGAAGTTGCAGGAGTAATTGATACTGGTTCGCAAATAACCATAGTTACTAAACTGGTTGCTGAGAAACTAAACACTCAATGGAAGCCTACGTTGGACCTTCAATATCTGGTGTTGCTTCTACCAACATAACTCCTGTTGGCCAATTTGATTATGACTTAGGTCTAGAAATAGATAACGTCATTCGAACCATGAGAGCAACCGTTGTTATTGTTGAAACTCTACCTGCTAATATCCAACTCCTCATTGGACAAAATGTAAACACCTCTATTGGCATCTTGGTCGATCCTCGAGGCCGATTGATCCTTAAAGAGCTCGATGGTAATTTATATCTAAAAAAAGATCTAGTTTTACCTCCAAGAACAAGAGTTTTAACTACAGCCACTGCATCTAATAAGCGACATTTACCAAAAGGTACTTATATGGTATCCACTAATGACTCAACTTTTACAAAAAATAACATAAGTGTTGCTAATACAATCACTAATATTGTTGGTGGTGAAACGATTGTCCAGTTATGTAACTTTACCCCATCTACCGTCAATTTAACCGGCGGAACTACAATCAAATTTTGAGCAAACATCCTGAAGATATCATTGAGATACCGGATGAGAAAACTGATGAAAACAAAGGAATCAAAGCTCAACAAAACTTTAAAAAGTTCCTCTCACCGAAGAAATGGCTTATTCAGACGGAAAAATTAAAATTGGTAAACAACTTGACGATAAACAACGTGAAACCTTAATCGCTTTACTCAAGAACTATCGTCAAGCATTTGCATTCAAACCTGAAGAAGTTGGATTAACCAATAAATTTGTTCATGAAATCGACACTGGAACACACAAACCAATCTCAGTGGCACCTTATCGAGTATCTCCCGAGAAACGAAAAATAACTAACCAATTAGTCCAAGAGCTTGTCGATACATCAATCATAAAACCATCATGTTCACCATGGGCTTCACCTATCGTGTTAGTTAAAAAGAAAACCGGAGATTGGCGTTTTTGTATTGATTATCGAAAACTCAACACCATCACCAAGAAAGATCATTACCCTCTACCAAATATTAATGATGCTCTCGATTATCTTTGTGGCGCCAATATCTTTACGAGCTTAGATCTAAAATCAGGATACTATCAAATTGGTATTAAAGAAGAAGATAAGGAAAAAACAGCTTTCACAGTCATGGATGGACTTTATCAATTTGACGTGATGCCCTTTGGTTTGACAAATGCCCCAGCAACATTTCAACGATGTATGGATGTCGTTCTATCTGGATTAAAATATAATTCATGTCTAGTATATCTTGATGATGTGCTAATTTTCAATAAAATTTCGATGATCATATCGAAAGTCTTCGTCAAGTTTTAGACCGAATCATCGATGCTGGTTTAAAACTAAATCCATCAAAGAGCATTTGCCATTCCAGAAGTTACTTACCTTGGTTACAAAATCACCAAAGATGGACAATACCCAGAAGATACCAAGATTGAAGCTGTGAAGAAATTCCTGTGCCTAAATGTGTTAAGGATGTCAAATCGTTTGTAGCTTTGCAGTTATTATCGTAAGTTCATCAAGAATTTTGCTACCATCGCCACCCTTAACTTACTTAACAAAACAAGATGTTAATTTTGGTGGGGTCACGATCAACAAATGGCCTTCGAAACTCTAAGAGATGCAATGATCAATGCTCCAGTTTTGGCTCATTACCAATCTGATTTACCAATTGAAGTTAGAACTGACGCTTCTGGGACTGGAATCGGTGCTGCTCTCCTACAGAAACATGGTGACAATTGGAAACCGGTAGCCTTTGCCAGTAGACAAATGAATTCCCATGAATTGAATTACCCAATCTCAGAGAAAGAGTGTCTCGCAATCATCTTTGCTATTGAAAAATTCAAAATTTATCTGGACCAAAAACATTCAAAGTAGTGACAGATCATTGTGCTTTCATTTCTACAATCTAAAAGAAACTTCCACCCAGATTGACTCGTTGGGCTTTGCTTCTAAGAATTCGACATGACTATCGAATATAAAAGTGGTAAACATCATGCCGATGTCGACTGTCTAAGTAGATACCAATATAGGCGAACCCGAGGAAACTGCTGAATACGAAGATCAGTACATGCTTTCACTGTACAATTAGAATTAAATTTAGAAAATTTAGAGAAGAACAATCAAAAGACCAATTCTGTGTTCGAATAATGGAAAATGTCAAAAATCATGATTCACTTTCTAACAAGAGAAAAAGAAGTTGGAGAAATTTTTAATCAAAGATGCGCTATTGTACAGGAAGATTTGGAAAAATCAAGAATCCTTTAATTTATTGGTCGTTCCAAAATCGTTAAGAAAAGAAATCTGCCAAATCCACCATGATTCCGTTTATGCTGGTCACCAAGGAATAACCAAAACTTACGAAAAGATTCGTAGTAAATATTATTGGTCGGGAATGACGAGTTATATTAATAATTATGTTGCAACTTGCTTCCTTTGTCAAACAAAAAAACACCCACGAGAAAGAGAAGCAGGATTGTTGAAACCTCTCGCCGCTACCTATCCATTCGAACGAGTACATATTGACATTCTCGGACCACTTAATAAAGCTCATGGTAAAAAATATATAATAGTCGCTGTTGACGCTTTCACTAAATACATGGAAACTGCCGCAATTGCATCACCATCTTCGCAAAATACGGCCAAATTTATCAAACAACAAATTTTCTGTCGCCATGGTGCTCCCACGTTCCTCGTTTCAGATAATGGGACAAACTTTACGAGTAAACTAATCAAAGAACTTGCTGATAATCACAACATCAAACACTGTTTTACGACACCGTATCATCCTCAATCAAATGGACAAGTAGAACGTGTAAATTCTAATCTAGCTGCGATGTTATCAATGTATGTCAACGAGTATCATAACGACTGGGACGAATATCTACCTTATGTCACCTTTGCTTACAATATTTCAACTCATTCCAGTACGAGAATGTCACCTTTTGAACTTTTATACGGACGAAAAGCTCTCACCCCTGACGAAGCTAATATTCCTGTTGACACCCCAGCATATGATGAAGAAGAGAGAATCGAATTTATCAAAAATACTTGGCCAAGATTAAGGGAGTTTGTCTTTAATAACATGGAAGAATCTCGCTCCAAGAATCTTGATGATTATAATTCAAGACATGAAAACAAAGAATTCAAAATTGGAGATCTTGTTCTTGTGTATTATCCTAATCCAATTACTACCGGACTAGTCAAAAAATTACTTCATAAATATCATGGTCCCTACGTTATCATCGAGAAACCATCACCTTTAGTCTACGTTGTTCAAGAAATCGGTACACAAAAAAGACAAACTGTTAACATAAAACGACTAAAACATTATCAACAAAGAGAAGAAAGCTGCGATCACGAATCACACAGGACCTCTCCAATCACCATCAGACCCAATCTTTCATTCAACTTTAGTCGAAATCAACTGATAAGTAACCAAGATCTATCACAATCATCAAATGATAGCTGGCATGATACTTGTGACTTTGCAGAGACACAAACAGGACCAACTTGCAGTACGCCCGCAAATAACCGGACATTCACAGTACAAAACCCAAAAAGAATCATTTTTGATAATTCTTTCTCAACTAATCCATCTACAGATAATGATAGTTCAATTGATAGTAGAGACAACTGTCCTCTTTGCAGTGAATTATCTCAAGTTCAAACTCAAAGGAAAAACAACTACCCCTGTACCAAAAAGAGTACGATTTTACGACGAACTAACCGACGAAGAACCATCTCCTCCAAGAAAATCGCAACATGATCCTGATTTTTCACCTCCTAAGACTTCAGCAAGAAACTACCAAACTGAAAGAAGAGTCACCCGATCGAAAAGCGCCGGATTAACAGGACTCGTCTTCACCTTGGCTTGCCTGATTCCACTTCAAACTAACGCTGATTTTAATGTCATGAATCCTCTCTTATGGCAAAAATCAAATAAACCTGTCATCGATATGGAAGGAGAAATTTTCTGAAATTTCACTAATCAACACATGTCCCTTCCTTTCGAAATTACTTACTTCCAGAACAAAACGAAAAGATTTCGAGATTGGTGTAATAATCAGTACCAAGAAAGTACGATAAAACTATCGTAAAATATTGTGATGGTGATAAGACCTAAACGAGAAATTATATTAACTGCTTCAACTCTCGTGTTTGTAGGAATATCTGCTTTCGGAATTATAAAAAGCTTTTCGGACAAGACAAAAAGCTAGAATCAGAAATCGGTAATACAAAGATAAACATGGCAAAATTGGAAAGCAAGGTAAATGAACTCAGTGCTGCGATAGACAAAGCCATCGCACGTATCAATAACAACACAATAAGAATCGACGAATTAGAAAACTCGATATTACCAACCATCTTATCAGCTACAGGAATAGCCAATTATTTCACCACCCTCAAAATACAATTGATTGACATATTTAAAGAAATGCAACAATCTAAAGTAAGTCCTCAAATGTTTAATTTACTTAATATCTCCATCGAAGACGAATTTAGATACCCCGTTGAATTGATGACAGTCCAATCATGTCATTTCAACATCGAAACATCAACTTTAAAGTTCTCAATCCACGGTTTCCGACGAAATGACAACTACATGATAACAGAGGCTGACCCATTTTGGTTAAAGACAAATAATAACAATTGTATTTATTATGTTGGACCCACTTACGTTCTATTTCACACAAAAGAAAAAAGAGTTTGTGACATCCAAAATCGAGCAATCCAGAAAGGGCCCATAGTTGTTGATATCAACTTCAAATGCAAAATGAACAAATCGAACTCTGAAAATTTATGGAAAACTTCGCAATGTGAAAACACTTTTACCGATTTACAAATCAAATCCACTTCAAATGGCAGATACATCTACTGCTTTGGTCATAAAATCACAATAGCTGATGAAGAATTCGATTGTCCTAATTGGGTCTTTTCGTTTCCAAAAGATGTTAAACTTGTTATCGACGGTGAAACCCACGAGTTCTTCAAACTTCATTTCAAGTACAAAGCCGGTTTTCAACAATCTGACTTGGATGCCATAAACCACTTCTTTTCAGCCGGCCAAGTACACACCCAACTTCTCGAAAAACTCGAATTCAAAAATGAAACATTCAGTGTTATTTTGAGTAATAATCCTACTTATTTAACATCGTTAATTATCTCCATCATCATTATTTTGTCTATCATCACTTTCCTCATCTATCGTTATATTTATCCAAAAATCAAAGCTCTTCGTCTTCATTACAAAACTAGAACACCGAAAAACGACTCAAACGATCCTCAAGAAGAATTGGCTCTGAATAATCTAGAAAACGAACAAGATTCAACAAAAACAACAGACAAAAAACCAGTAATCTTATTCAAATTCTAATCATCATCAAAATCATCATCAAAATCATCAGCAAAATCATCATCAAAATCAACATCAGAATCATCATCATAAATATTATCCTAATCTTTAGCTCAAATTTTCAATTAACCCGATAACCCGAAGTACAATTAAATAAGAGAAACATATTTTCAATTTAAAATTCAAACTTTTATTATTAAGTTTTAGTTATTATCATAAACATCTCCATCAACGTCTTCGTCAACATCATCATTGTTGTCACCTAAACCATCATATCGATCGTTCTACTAACACTTTCTCGCTGTCACTCACTACATTACCCGAATAAAAGAATAGAAGAGGTTATTCCAGTTTAAGATTTCAAATTTTAATCAAATTTTTTCATGAGTGATAATTATTTCACCATGATTTAACTGTGTTTGGAGGATAAATAATGCCTCGACCATATGAAGGACACATGAGGCGAATGTAAAAATTGCCGTAAACTTCCACTCCTTCAATTGAGCACAGATAATCTTGTACGGCCTCGAATCCCTTGTCTTGATGAGGAAACCGACATCCTGTCAATTGATTCCATGTTTTGATAACTGAACCAATAGTAACATGTTCTTTCTCCCACGAAGAATTCCATTCCAGAGTGGAAATCACTAACCTAATAGAATCCTCTAAAAAAAAAGAAGAGAATGATAATCCATAGATAGAATAAAAAAAAAACAAGAACAAAACTAACCCATTATTAAGTAAGCAAATTAAGAAGTTTGCACAGTTAAACAAAGTAAAAGTTGACGCAAAGAGAAGTTTAACCAACAATGAATAGAGACGAACAAATAATGATTAATCAACCTTAGTTCTTTACTGCTTTTATACCAAGAAAATCAATTAAATCTTCCAATACAAACATTAATTTTACCAAATTACTCATAAGTTCCTGAATGAAACAATTAAAACCAATAATTACCCTTCCCATCATTAACCTCCTGATTTCCTTCCCGAAGATCCATGTACTTCGAAACATTTATGAGAAAATTAGACAAGAAAAACTAATGATTTCTTTTAAACCAATTAACAATTTCCTGAACAACAAAATCAAGTTAATTAATAATAACCATTATTTTCCATCTCCTTCACGAAAAATAATCTTACCTTTTCCGTTTCTCATAAAAAAAAATATACACAGAAAGGTGTTTAATTGAAAATGAATATAAAAAAAAATCAGAGAAGTAGAAACATTAAGTTGATTAATGATCAAAATAACATTAAAATGCAATAAAAACACAAAACACGTGAACGAACATAGCTCCGCCCCCATAGCTCATGGCAATTTTTGGCAATTTCCTAAAATCGACTCTACCCTGACCTTTCACCAGACACCTTAAACTTATTTCTATGATGAGGTATTATCGGGTACTGGCGTTAAATGTTAATTACCTAATTGTAAACTTTGATGCTGCTGATTGTTACGGTTGTTTTAGTAAACAACATTTGGTTTAATTGTCGATTGTTGATTAACAACAATAATCATTTTCACTTGATTGATTTACTTATTGATGATAATGGTAAACAATATTCATAACAGCAACAAGACTAATAATGTATTAGCTTTTGATGGTGATGGTTCAACTAATTAATATATTTGATTGAAGGTTAATAAAATTAATTTACACGTAGGTTGATCAGTTTAAATTCAAGATTTAATTTGGTTTTTCAAAATTGAGACAAGAAAGTTTATTTCTTAAAAAATACCAATATCATACTTAATTTTTCCTACGACCCCTGCTTGCGTCACCTCGTCGATCAACCATGACCTTGTCCCAAGCAGTTTGCTGATCTTCGGGGAGTTCAAAATCATGTCCTGTTACCTCGCCAGTTGTTGGGTCAGTTATCTCAATAAACAAATCAGGGTTGGTACAAACCACTTTCCCCCATGGAAAAACGGTAGGTGCAGCACTAGGAGGAACTCTCGATGTTGATTCAAGTCCGTCAACGACGACTCGTTCCTCACAAGTTATTTTAGATACCGTTGATTTTTATCTCTTTTCGGCCGATTACATGATAAATTAATTGTGTCAGCTTCGGCCAAGAAATTCCAATACGCACATTCATATAAAAACAATGTTCCTGTTTATTGACAACGGCTTCTTTCTCCTGGACCTCAATTAATTTATCCTCCGCCAGCTAGTCTAACTAATTGATCCCAAGGCAACATTTCGCACCTTCAAGGTCTTTTGGATTAATAATCCGATCACCAGGAATGATGGAATGTTCCCAAATGGCCAAATAAAAATTTTACCACCACGCAACGCACAATACGGCAATGATTTTACAAATTCGTCCATGTCAGCAGCGACCTAACCGATTGAGTTCCATCACCATCATGATTCAGCGAATCACAATCCCGCTCCATTGAGCTCGTTTGTTCATCTCCATCAATATGGCCACTGATTAAAGAGGAAGCTCCCTCGTTGTCCCCACTATTAATCACTCCAGCGCTGGTACACGAATCCCCCGTTTGCCGGTTTAAACTTGAGTCTTGACTCATATTTTTTTTTCTCTTTGTTGATACGTTTTAAGGAAACAAAAAAAAAATACTAAAACTGAAACGTAAACAAAAAAAAAACAACAACCAGAAAGAAACAATAACAATAGAATTATTGTGGAAAAAATATTAGTAACTAATCGGAAACTAGATCACCTCAATATCCTATTTACGCAACGACATCTATTTCCATTTCAACTGCAAATAATTTCCGCCAATTTTGAATACCAAAAATGGAATAAGCAACACAACGATCCATATAAGGTATTTCCGATTGAAATATCGCAAGATAATTTATTTTCTGCATATAAACGGTTGATTATTAATCAAACTCATCACTCAACCTGAATCCACAATTCAGTTAACATCAATATCACTTCAATATTAAAAAGTTTAACATCAATCCTACATCAAATCATAATTATTAGTGATCATCTTCAACTCAGTTCTATTTCATCTTTAAAACAATTCACCATGAGTCTCAGTAAAATATTAACTGTTAATGTTAAAGTTCCAACCTTCAATGGATTCGAACCATCGATAGAAAATTGGATAAGTGACTACGAACAAATCACAAATATCATTGGTTGGTCCGATGAAGCTCGTCTCGTTGGATTTCCCGATTTTTTAACTGGAGTCGCCCAACTTTTGTTCAAAGAAGAGTATTCTTACGAATATGACTTCCCGCAAAGTTGGTCAGAAGCTAAAGAAAGGTTGATCAAAGACTTTACTCCAATAACCAACAACAACAATCAAAATAGTGAACTCCTGGACAAACCCAAGTCACCTTTCTCGGTTTCACCCGATGAAATTTGCCATAATATTATAAAGGCACAACGAGAAAAGGGTGCGTCTGGATCTGCTACTATTGAAGTGATTTTGGACATAGCAAGTACACTGGTTGAGACCGCTAGACATCTCAATACTCCTATCCAACCGAAGGACGAACCAAGCAAAGAACGTAAGATTATTTGTTACTTTTGCAACGAACCTGGTCATATCCGACAGAACTGTCAACAACTTAAATATGAACGTACGTTAGCTATCCTCAGTCCAACATGCAGCTCATCTTCATCATTGAATTGGCGTAACTTCCTCTAAGACTAAAGGATCCAAGAAATCAACGACTTTGCAACAGTGAAAAACTGAAACAAGGGACTGTTTCAACTTCTAGTCG
>NW_026515443.1:67500-84068 GCF_014898815.1 Panonychus citri
TGTAAGTTTATCAATAGATTCATGGTGATGATTAAAAAATGAACTTCCTGATGACAGTCTTGAAATTTCTCTGATAATTATAATCATGAATCGAAATCAGAAAATTTGGAATCAAGAAAAAAAATCCTCATTGGTTGTCAAGGGTTAAGTTCAATTGGGATATATAAAGTTACCTGATTATTATCATCATTATTGACTAGGACAATGAACGGTTTTGATTACCCTCGTGGTCTAATCATCAGGTAGGAATTGAATCTCATTCAGAACTTTTTTTCCACCTCCAAAAAAAAGGTAAACAAATGCTATTAAAAGACTAAGATTGTTATTAGAGAACAGAAAAAGACTTTCATGTCTACTTCCTTGTTTTCATCTTCATCCTTATCATCATCTCTACCAGGAAGATAATCAGCTTGATTGGAACTTGTTACCAGTGGATTTAAGGTGAAAATTTGAATAAATTAATTAGTTAATTGTGAATCTATTGAGGTTAACAATTAGTCTGACCTTCTAATTGTTTACATTCATACAGAAAAAAATCAATCAAATGATTATGATCAAGTTCAGACAGAGATTAACATACATAATAGAGAGAGAAACAATTAAATTGTTACAATTAAGAAAAGAAATTGGTTTGATAAGTAAACCATTTCAATTGATTTTGATTTGAAAAAATTAAATTAAATTAATTAATTAAGTTAATGTTATGGTTTTGTTATATTTTGTGCACTGAACAATATGATGAAATATTAAATGATGATACAAGGTAAATATTAAAAGTATGATGCTAATTACAATATGATTAACAAGATAATTAAGATTATCCTCTCAAAAAGGGGTCATCTTGTTTCTTGTTAGTTGTTGATGAACTTTTGGCTTCCTTTTTCTCAGAAGCAACGAATCGAGGTGTTTCATGATAATTATCATTAGAATCACTTGAAGAATCATTTCCTTCTTGATTATAATCTGATTGCGATAAATTGGCATAATTTCCTTGATTGTGACTTCTCATGTTACCCATTGATTTAATTGCTTGATTGTTGTCATCCTCTTTTCCTCCGATATAATCCAAGTCCAACTGGTCCAAGTATATACACAATATTTGATTAGTTTGATTTTCAATTGATAATTTAAGAGAAAATGAAAATTGATCAAGTTAAATGTTAATCGGTTATTAGTAAATTGGGATAAGGTGAATTAGAATCCTTATAGTTTGGAGAGTTTGACAATCAAACAATTAGCAATACACATTACAATTTCTTCAGAGATCAGATAGATTTTAGAATCTCAACAATTAACAAGGTATTCGTTTATTAACCATGCAAATTACCTTGATAAATATGAGTCTCTCCACCATAATCAACGGAAGGTTTCACTCCATTGAAACGATTCCTATTATTTAGATTGTTCATTTGTCCAGCAATTTGCCGATTATTATGATTGTTATTTATTCATATTTAATTGCTGAATTAGCGAGTGTTAGTTGAGTTAGTTAGTTGATCGCATACAATTTAAATGTTTCACTGTGATTAAAATTTATCATTTTCTGTATCTTTAAATTTGATCCTTATCCTCATCTTAATGTGTCAATATTTACTTAATTGTTGATTTCAATGTTACGTTTTTAATTTGATCGGACAAATTTACAATGTTTATCAAACTGACCACGGTCCAGTTATCAAAAAATTAACTTTGAATTGGATTTACCAGTTAAATCCTTTTAATCTCAAGTCTAAACTAATCTTAAGCTTAATCAACATGATCATAGTCATCATTAATCTTAAGCTTAATCATCATAAAGATTGGAAAGTAATTGATGAGACAAAAGATTAACTAATAATCACTGAATTATTCATTTTCATGAACAGGTTCACTTGAGAATAAAACTGATTACCATGTCAAAGAATCAAATTTCCTGATTGTTAACAATCATTTGATTCTTGATTTCGTTTAATTGATAAACATTGTTGAGTAACAACAAGATAATTCCTTTGATTGTTTGTAATCAAATCGCTTTCATCTCTCTCTCTCTCTCTCTCTCTCTCTCTCTCTCACTCACTCACTCACTCACTCACTCACTTCTATGACATTCATTCAGGATAAAGATGAGATTAAACAGAGAAATATTGTTCATATTCCATGAATTTAGTTCTTCGATTTTAAAATCTATTAACTGTATTATCTTTATTGTTAATAAGTGATCATCTTATTGTTCATAATTTAGTTTTGGGTACTTGACTATAATTGATCGTAGATCGATTAGATTAGAAAACTAACAAAATTTTCTTTCTCTTCCATTCGGCTCACAATGACCTTAACCCTGAGGGTGAATGGATGTTCTTTTCTTTTCTTCTTGTCATTAGTTGTAAACGATTATGAGGATTACGATATTCGATACAAGGAAGGAGAACAGAAAACGGGAGGCTTTCTCTTTACTTATTCGTTGAGAGAGTGGAATGAAAGGTAGAAAAGATGAAGATGAAGATGAAGATGAAGATGAAGACGAAGATGAAGATATGATGGTAATTGGTAACACTGTTGCTAATATACAGCTTCAGACATTAAGTTTCGTACACTTTCAAACAAAGTTGAGCATAGAGTTGAATCAATCAATCAAATGAACAATTGAGCAGAGACAGTTAATATTAACTTTCACCAATAAATCATCAACAATCAATTGGTAATCAATAAATGATTAGGTTAACCACCAGGTAGTAGTTATATTAAATCAAAATTAATTGTAACACGATTAACTTTTGATTGTTGTTGTTTATTTCGAGCAGAATATTGTGTTCATCATTATCATTGATCAAATAACTCAGTTGCGTAGGAACTTTAATTGCAATCATTGCAACAATTATAATCAATATTTTAATTTTTCATTCTCATTTTGAGATTGTTGGTAAGCAAAATTAGATTACAAATTAACAATTAAAGTTAATCTCATCATCCAATCCATCTAAGGAAGTAGATTAACCTTTTAATTATTATTTGTTGCAAATCAAATTTAATCCACTTCTGATAATTAAATTGTAATAATAAATAACAACTAACAGCTAACTAAAGTTGCAAATAAAATAATAATTGTTGAGATATTGAAACAAACTATCAATTGGATTTACAGATGAAAACTTTAATTACAATCCGTTTGATTAAAATATTGACAGTAAAAGTTAATTGTGGTTATTTGTATTACAAGGACAAATTAACAAATTTCTAGTTGATTGTCAAACTCTTCGTTATTCAACAATCATCATCATCTTCATTCAGATCAGTACTTCCAATGTAATGATGATGATTAAGAATCATGAACGTGTTAAGCCAAACCACACGTTTCAATTGTGAACAATCAAATCTAATGAAGATTTGAAACTACAGTATCTCTTCAGCTGAAAAGATGAAGAGAGAAAGAAAGAAAGAGATGACAAGAGAAAAAGTTCATCTTCTTCCTCTTTCTTTACTGTTTTTATCGTCATAAAGTTAAGAGTAATTTCCAAGTTTCAGGAAGAATGAATTTACCTGTAAAAAGAATAGAAGAAAGAAATTATTAAAAACAATTTAAAAATAAGGGATAAATAGTGAAGATGTAGACTTATAATTGGACCAAATAATGATGAGGATGATAATGATGGTAAAGAAAAAAGGTAATTCCAAAGTTACCTGAGTGAGTATCTTATATAAGTGAGAGTTAAAGGTGAAGATGAATGTTAACTCATCATTTTGTAGTTGTTTCTATTCATACCTTGTAACTTTCATAGACTCTTGAAGATAATCAGAAAAAGAAATCAAGATGCTAAAGTCTTTTCTTTACATTATCATCATCATCTTGTTGTTTTCTCGTTCTTTTTCATCTGATGATCAATTTCTTGCTCACTAAAACCAAGATAACTTAATCCTCTCCAGTATCTTATCAATCCTTTTTTTGGTAATTACTTTTCCCTTAAGATGATGATGAAGATGTTTAATTGACAAGAGATGAATTGATTGATCAATAGGAGTTTTTTGTTACCAAATCGGGTAACGATTAGCATCCTCTTGATCAATCAATTACTCTCTTGTCAGTTAATCATATCAATTCGATAATCTTGATTGTTAAAAATATGTACAAGAAAAAATCTCACAATCAATAATATGAGAATCAACAAAACACCAGAAAAAAGAAACACAATTAATTGTTGTAACTATCGGGTGATGATTATAATTAACAAATAAAATATCATTGTGAAAGTGAAAAAGGATAATAATTAATTGATCTTGAATTTTAATCATTCCATGTCCTTGAATTAGTGATATAATTGTGATTAGATAATTATTATTGTTTGACAATTAACAAACCATGCATTTCAATTCAATTTCAATTCAAATTGATTCGCTTCAATCAACATCATCACCTTAATTAATACAAGTTCATGAATCATATAAACATCCTAATTGCAATTAGAATCCATGCAAATCCTAGCGATGATTAAACCAATAAATCAAATTGTAAAAAAAAGTAATAATTATTCTGATAACGATTCTGATGAAGATTTTGATGATGATTCTGGTGTTGACTCTGATAATGCCTCTGGTGATGAATCTGATGATGCTTCTGGTGATGCTTCTGGTGATGCTTCTGGTGTTGACTCTGATGATGCTTCTGGTGAAGATTCTGATAAAAAATTACCCTCAAACTCATTTCGTTTGGCTGTATACAAAAATAATTTTAAAGAGAAAGAGAGTCAGGGTGGGGTGAGTTAATTAGATCAAGACAAAAAAGGGATTAGGATTACAAAAGGGTACGAAAGGGTTTCGTTGTAACGGAGAAATTAGGAAGAGATAATTTATCTGCGATTCTCCCGATAACCATTGACAATTATTACAAATAATCAATTTTGATTAATCTTGATTTTCTTTCAAATAGTTACAATTAGTAATTAATTATCATTTACATAATTATTAATGCTTATTGGTAATTGTTTCCAATTGATTTTGTCTGGACGATGAAACAGCCAAAAAGTTGGTGACTGTTAATGTAAACAATTAAATTGTGTTTACATTTTCATTGATAATAAAAGTGCTAATTTAATTAATACTTTTCTTAATTAGCTCATTAACTAAAATAATAACTTTGAGCGTAATTAGAATCGATACTCAATCAATTACTATTTGGACGGAATGTGAGTTTCTGTTAAATTGTGATTCCTTTCATCATTTGATTGATGATTAGTGGTGATGATGATGATGATTTGGATTAATGAGTTTCTTTAGTGAAATATTGTGTTGATGATGATTAAGAATGACTTTGAATCTCATTAATCTCCCATCTTTTTTTCATGGGGATGATGATTAAAAGGTATTGTGATAGGCAATTAGAGAGAGAGAGAGATGAAGATGAGGATGATAAAGTGAGTGAGTTAATTAAACTATTTGATTTGAGTTAAACTCAAAGGTGTGATTCATGATAATAACCAGGTGAGGGTTCAGCTACATGTTCAGGTGAAGTGTAAGGGATTAGGGAAATCGGGTGGATGGATTAAGGGACCAGGTCTCCTTGGTTTACGTCGATAGGCCATAAGCCAACATGAGATGGCAAAGGTCAGCGTCTTCGAGCCTTTGATCTTCCAAAGATGCTGATAGTTGTGGATCACGTTTCTCAAAGGTAAGAATAGCATTCGATTGGACCATTATCTCCTCTCGAAGGGCACCTTCTTTGAATGCATCAGCTAATAGAACTTCATCTTTAACACCACGACGACGACGTTTACCATAAGCATCGACACCATCACAGTTAACCGGTGGACTAGAACCAAAGCAAACACGAATGTTAGGTATCGAAGTCGAGGTTGGAATCGTAGGTTGTTATTTGACGGGAATTTAAAGGCGTTAAAACGAGCCATCAATTGTTTCTTATGAGTATCATATTCCCAGTTACCGAATATCGATGGATCGGTAGCACACCCATTCGCATAGGTCACTTCGTATTGGAATTCACCTTCATCTTCCATTGTTTTGGCCACACAACTACGAGCAAATCCACCGTAAATAACTGGATTAATTAATCGAGAGAGAGAGAGAGAGAGGAAAAAAAGTACAAATTAGTAAACTTATTCAACGGAAAAATGATCTCAAAATGATAATATTCAATTCCAACTTACAATCGGGTTGAACGTCGACCTTGAGTAGTAAATCGTCACCAATCTGTGCGGAAATGACCTCTTTACCACCAATTGAGGTGATGGACATTAAACATGTCGGCGGTGGTCCAGTCTTGGCAATTATTCCGGAAGTTGTTATCATGGAAACGTTGAAGCCAAGAGTTACCGTCCATTCACCGGGATATTAAATTGTCTCCTTTCCTCACTGAGGTAGAGAGAAGATAAAAAAAGAATAATAGGAATTAGTGAATGGCCGTGAATTAGGTGTAATCATCACAGAGCAAAGGAGAAAGAAAAAAAGATTGGTCTTTACATGTAAAATACTTGAATCATTGAGCACAGTTTATTTGGATTACCCTCGAAACCAGATGGACAAGAACAAGAGACAATGTGATTAGATGTTGAGCAAAGTGCGTTTGCACCGCAACGATTTTCATCTCGAGTTGTACAAGGATCGAAACATTAGAGAAATCACATTTCTTGGTTGATAGACAATCTTGGTCACCTGAACATCCCGGTGGTTCTTTGGACATTAAGGTACAACCATCTCGATAAGGATCTTCACCTTGATAACCAGCGGCACATCGACACTCATAAGTACCAAGTCGATTAACACAAGAGGCATGAGGACCGCAGATATTTTTCTCGTTACACTCGTTGATATCATCGCAAACACCATCAGGACGAAGGGTAAACCCTCGAGGGCAAACACAGAAACCCGATTCGGTGCCCGAATAGATACATTCTTGATTATCTGGACATGGATTGGTTGTTGAACAATTGTAACTATTAATAAATCGTACACAATAATCGAGAACCCGATTAAATTCAAGAGGACAACCACACCGATGATCACGAAGACAGGCCAAATTACCTGGACAACCCGAATAGGTGACACAATCGGCAATGGGTCGACAAATTTCCGCTGGATTACCAGAGAAACCAGGTCGACATTTACATTTTCGTCGATGTCCCTCCATGTAACAAATGGCGTTTTGTCCACATTTGTTAGAGGTTAAACAAGAATCGACATTCAAATTCAATACATGAACGATCACCCGGACAATCAGAATCATGGAAACAATGTTTCAATCGTTGTTCAGTTAAACAACCAGCGACAAATGGATCACCTAAAGTACCAGTTGGACAGCGACAATCGTATGAACCAAGTTTATTCATACACTTAGCACCAGGCCCACATGGGAAAGCTTTTTCCTCGCACTCATTGTAATCCCGACAAGTACCTTAAAGGGTCATCATGAAACCCTTTGGACAAGCACAATAACCAGTTTTATCACCTTGACCATCATAGATGCAGGTTTGATCTTTTGGACAGGGATTCGTTGTGGTACAATTAAGACTTGAAAGGACACAGAAAGATGACCTCTGCTCGTATGGATAAGGACAACCACAATATTGCTCAAGGCAAAGTAAATTACCTGGACAATCAGAGGGCAATGAGCAGTAATCACGAATTGAACATTCAACATAAGGATTTCCCCGATGTCCAGGTAAACATTCACATTCGGCTTTGGAGTTTAATGATCGGCATAAAGCACCTTTACCACATATTCCAGATTTAGTACAAACATCTAGAGAAATTAGGAAAAAACAAAAAATCAAGAGGAAAGAAAATTGATTAATAGATTATTAGTCGAATTAAAAATTTCGTCAACAATTAACTTACCATAACATTCTTGGGTTACATTTTTGATCGTCTTTACAATCAGCATCATGGAAACTGTAACATGTGTGATGAGACAAAGCGCCCAACGGAAGAGCTGTTGTAGAAAATGATCAACCTCCTTCAACTGGTGCTTTTTCAGATGGACTGAAAAGGAAACACATACATATTCAGAATTTACTTAGAATCTAAAAATAGAAGCCAATACAAGACAATTTAAAGAAAAAAAAATCACAATTCTAACCTTAAAAATGAGGGTGAATTTGGACTTTGGGCTGAACGGGAGTTGGTGCATCTTTTATGTGAAGGCTCAGGTTCCAATGTTGCATTCCGGCGGCAGAAGTTGTTGTAGACCATGTTGAGGTTGACATTCGTCGTAATACACTAGGGGGAACATTTCGTCTTCCTCGCTAATTAATTATAATAGAGAAAAAAGAGAAACTGAAAAGATAAACAATAAACGAACAAAAACCGATTAAGTCTATTCATACGCCAGATGGAATTGATATTATCAGATGTTTGTATCCGATTCTATCGATTCCTAACTAATTTAATTTAATTTTTAACAATTGTTTTTTAACTATTGTTTTTTAACTATTGTCTTGTTTAACACAAGTTTTTTCAATACTTTTAAATAAATCTGATTATTTACGTACGCAGATTACGTACGAATGTCTCTTCCACAAAAACCAACATCGATCAACAGAAAATTAACCTTAACTTTATTTCGAATTCAATAGATGGCGCTAGTATTGTTCGTTTTCTGGTTTGTTCTTTTTCTTTCTGATTGTTGTTACTTTTACCCCTTTTCTTAATTACAATTAACTTAATTTCACTTACTTTACTTTATCATTTACCATTGTTTCAATTGTTGTGTTAGATGATATTATGGTATAATTTGTGTCATCTTTTTCTTGGCTTTATCCCCATCAACCAACACCTACCCATCACAACCATTATCTTAAGGATTAACATCTTCATCTACAGTGAAAAAAGCACCACCACTGGATCTGTATAATTACCTTACGCTTCTGTTATTAACATTGAAGCCTCGTCTTGTTCAGAGCCGAAAAGCATGGGTACATTTTGATTATCTTCAATATGATTAGCGTGATTAACCATTGGTGGATTAGGAATTAACTTGGTTCCATAAACTGGTAGAAAAGCTGTAATTTCTGAAGCTCCGATTCCATTGATTTCCTTTGAAATTTGAGCTTGTACCAGATCATCAGTTGATACTTTCTTCAAACAATCAATTGTCTCCATTGACAATTTTAGTAGAAGAATTTAATTCATCACCAACACTTAAACAATTAACCTTTCGTGCCAAGAATTTAGTCTTCATAGTACCAGTTTCATGGGAATCCATGTGAATTTGATTAGTCGCTGATCCACTCATCATAATTAATCGTGAATACAATGGCTAAACTTGAGATTATTGAAACCATTTTGGATCCCGCACTTAGACCAGTTAATGTTACACGATCAGGATCTCCACCAAATGACCTTATATTATCGTGGATCCATTTTAGTACCATAAGGGTATCATAAATGCCGAGATTACCTGGCATTTCATCATGTTCACCAAAAGCAAATCTAAAAGCTCCAAGTCGATAATTTGAATTAACAACAATAATCTTCTGAGTCGTAGTCAAGATTCACCCTGAAAATCCGGCATTGATCCTGGACTTGAAGTATTTCCAGACCCATGAATATGATAAAACACCGGCAACAGGACTTTTGAGCACAACCATCTCGAAAATAAGTGGCCTGATATGGTTTTAACCAAGTTGAATTAAAATACTCTGGTAATTGGAATCGTTTAATTCCCAACGGTGGCTCAGCAAACGGAATACCAAGAAAAGCTTGATAATTATATTGGAAATTAGTTAAATTGTAAAATCCATTCAAACCTTACCAATTAACCACCAGATTACTATTTTATTGATTTTCTTCCAGAAAAATGGAAAGTTTCCTTTTTCCATGAGAGAGAAAAAAAATTCATGATAACCACACACTTACTCATCATCATCATTCTCATCATCTTGTTATCATCTGAAGCTGTTGTTATTGTGGCTTAGGATGAAGATGAAGAGGTGAAATTTCATTTCATGTTAGTGACACTGATCATCATCATCATGTAAACTGAATATTTCGTTGCCATGGAGAATTTTTCTTCCTTCATCATCCTTGCATTTTCTTCTTCTTTTAGTTTCCTTCTGCTTCTTGTTATATAATAACAATTCCTTCCCATTATGATGATGAAATTTACTCTGATTATCAAACCATGATTATGGTAAAAATCAATTGCCATGGATCAGCTGATTACATGGAATAGCAAAAAATTGAATGAAACTTTGTCTGTCAAATTACATCTCAAATAAGAATCAAGTTAATTGTTACAATTACATAAAGAAAGAAAGTTCCAAATTCTATATTTTCAATAACATTATCATGAGAACGATTATAATCACCATCATCATGAATATCCATTGAATACCATGAAAATGCTTCTCTCAGCTAATAGTTTTACTAGAGAGAATCCCTTTTCTTACTCTCTCTCTCTCTCTTTCTTCCTCTTTTTATCTCTCAGTCATTTCTTCATCTTCACCATCAACTCAATGAGAAAGATATAAAGTCCAGTTGTATTGAAGGAAAATTATCTGAATGACATTAGTTCTGATTAACATACTAATAGGTACAATTTGCATAAGATTGTGGTTCATTCTGAACAAAACAAAAACTACTCAATGTGATTATTATTAGAAAGTGTTATATCTTTGAATTAATGTCATTCCATTCAGATTCTGATAAGATTGATTATCTATCTTATTTTGTGATTGTTCAAATATCAGCAAAGATAAACAACTTAGCCCATAGGAATATGTAAATTATCAAGTTAGTTGTACAGCCACGGACATTAAGTTTCGTACACTTTCAATTAAAGTTGCGCATAGAGTTGGTTATCTTATCAATTTTATTTATCAATTTCATTTAATCAAAATCTTGTTGGAAAACCATCTTGCTCTATTACATCTTGCAGTCTTTCGGGTAGTGAATCAACAAAGGACTTGAAATAGTCACAATTATTTTTTTTTTGAGTCCCAATTTAGCTTAATATTCAATTTCATTTCATCAATAGAATCAATTGAACAATTAGAATATAAAAATTCATATTTAAGATCACCTTAAACGTTTTCAATAGGGTTGAGATCAGGAGAGTAAGCGGGTAGGCTCAAAAGCGTTACATTGATCTGATGTAACGCATTTGCACATTCAAACCATTCACGAACTAACGAAGATCGATGAGCGGGACAATTGTCTTCAACCCAAAAGCATTCGTTAGTCCCAAATCTTTCCTTAATTAATTCAACACCAACCGTGTCCAAAATTTCTACATAAGTTTGTCCGTTAAGCCTCGAATCAAGAAAAACGAATGGACCTAATCCTGAATAAGCTGCTGCTCCCCAAATTGAAACAATTTTACGGCCACAATGATCAGATTGATTAACATAACTTTCGTTATAACGACAGTTTCTAGGCCTTTTGACTAGTTTTATTCCATCTTTTTCACTACTGAAACAACATTCGTCAACGAAGATACACTTCGTCCAATCGAACGATTCGTGAACCATTGCGAACTCAACTCTTCGTTGACGATGCTGAGTCTTAAGCTTAGGCTTTGTAGCCGCATGGTGAGTCTTATAGCCTTCTGATCTCAAAAACCTATTGACCGTTCGGGGCGTTACAATTGAATCTAATTCGTTGTTAATTTTAGTAGAGGGTTTAAACGGATCTTCGATCGTTTTCAAAAGAATCGACTCTTTTAGATGGCCATTCAATATGAAAGGCCTCTTACAGTTAGAGTAAAATGTGTTCAAATGTCCACGTTGATTGTATCTCATCCTCCATCCTTGAACCGTTGATGCTGGTAAGTCCAGTTCACTAGCTATCTCTCTGACACTGAAACCTTGTGATGTTAAATCGATGATTTTTAAACGCAGATCATTTTCTAGAGCCCTGGGCATCACTTCAAGATTTAATTTAAACTAAATTAACCAAAACAAAACAAATCAAAATGTAAATAAACCTAATAATCAACAATAGATTATGAAATTTTATCAATTTTGATTAGATAACCAACTCTATGCGCAACTTTAATTGAAAGTGTACGAAACTTAATGTCCGTGGCTGTATATTCAACAGAAAAACAATAACATCAACATTAACAATCAGTAATATTAATTGTCGACAATTATTATCAACTCGCAAACTTGATAACAATTTAAAATCCATTGAGAAACACTTTAAGAGAGTAAATTTTCAAAGGACATCAGGCATTTTTGACTGTTTTTAGCCTAAACTTTTTTAAGTGATTTTATTTAATTTTTGAGCTTATGAGTTAAAACAAATCAACACGTATTTTTTAATTTTTTGATCTGACTCGCGGATTTCGTAAAATTCACCAAAAAAATTGCAAATATATATTTTTCTTAAAGAACAGCTCAAGAGCTTTCGTTTGATACCAAGATTAGCTATATAAGTATATTAATTCGATCACATAACAATTCAGACCATTTTTCCGTTTTTGGTGAATTTTACGAAATCCGCGAGTCAGATCAAAAAATTAAAAAATACGTGTTAATTTGTTTTAACTCATAAGCTCAAAAATCTCAAAAACTGAAAAAATTTTCATACTTTAATTCTAAGGCAAAAAGGCCTGATGTCCTTTCACATTTCGATAGACCAAATAATCAAAATTAATCGTTTATTTAATGATAATCAAAGTTTTCTCCATGTTTATTATTGGAAAGGTTTCCTTTAATTCAGTTGTTAACTTATCATCTTTTTTTACTATCTATCCATGGTCATCATGAATGATAAATAATGATAACTGAATTGATATGAGAGAAAGAGAGAGAGAGAGAGAGAAGGTGATTTGTAAACCTCATTGTGTATAGTATATTTATGAACATTAATAATCGAATATCAAATTACCCTGATGATGTTGAGTTTTCGAAGGGGAAAATGGCGGAATGAAACTTGGAAAAATATTAATAAGTTGAATTCGGTGTTTCTTTCTGTCTATGAGAATTCTGGTAAACACTCACAGGAGAAAATGAAAAATTAGTTCGACAATGAATCAAAGTATCTAAATGTTATCCTATTTACTATATTATGTATATTATTCCATTTTACCATGTATGCATAATTTTACATTCTCCATGGTGATTCTACTCTTAACATTTCGGTTAGAGTTCTAAGAGAAAAAGGTGGATATGATAGATAGTAGGGAGAGAGATAGAGAATTGAACCATTAGTATAATTTGAAAATTAAAATTATTCTTTATTTTGAATCAGAATTTCTGATTCTCGGTGAGTTATCAGAATTTCCAGAAAAGGGAGAATAAGAGAGTTTAAAGTAAATTCTGTGTTGTTCATGTTCATCTTAATTTTCTTCTTCTTGGAACTTTCTCTCTCTCTCTCTCTTTCTCTCTGAATTTTTATTCTTTCTAATCAAATCTCTTTTTCCTCTAATTCTTTTCCCATGAATATATAAAAGAATTACAAGTTTAATCACAGATTTCAATTCCAGGGGAAGAAAATAAACAGATAAATATTCAGCTACGATTGTTATACCTTCATTAATGAACAACTTTAACAAGATGATTGAAATTAACGCTCTGAGAAGTTCTGAGATTCTCATTGAACTTTCTTTTCTCGTTCCACTTACAAATTTCGATAATTGTCTTCCAATGAGAGAGAAAGAGAGAGAGAGAGAAACTCAAACAACTCAATTAATGTTGACAGTAAATTAAATGTAATCGTAAACAGAAAAGATTCAAAATATTCAACTTCGATGTATAATGAAAGTGGGAGGGGCTAAGGTCATAAAAAATTTTTCACATATACATGCGACTATGAACATGTTATATATTGGTTTTCAGTTCGATCGAAGATGTATGTGTATAGTTATAAAAGGGTGAAATTAGTCAAAATATTATTTTACATATATTCGCTGATAGACGTGATAGATTTCATTCAAAATTTCTCAGAATTATTTTCAAGGTCAAAAAATTATTCAAGGTCATTTTTGGATGGATCACATAACAATTATTCTCCAATTTTATTTAATTAGATCTTACTATATTATTGGTATTGTAATTGTAATTCGCGCCTTTTTGGTTCATATCAGTGACACCAGGTGGCGTCACTTCTGCTGATTTGAGGGAGCACCCTGAGTGAGCAATATTTTCGGGTATTTAAGCTGTTGCAAATTTATTTTTCTTCATTTTATTCTTGCTTTCTCTCGCTCTCACTTTCACTTTCACTTTCACTCACACTCACACTCACATTCACACTCACACTCACACTCACACTCACATTCACACTCACACTCACACTCACACTCACACTCACACTCACACTCACACTCACACTCACACTCACACTCACACTCACACTCACACTCACACTCACACTCACACTCACACTCACACTCACACTCACACTCACACTCACACTCACACTCACACTCACACTCTCACACACACTAACACTTACATAATGTCTGCGTGGAGCAGGACCTGGTTGGAGCAGCGAGTTCTCCGAACTAAGGAGGAGGCGATTGCGTGGGCTCAATCGGCCGGACTCCTCCTTAGTTCGGTTCAGTGCCGACAGCACCGTGCTCCTATGGTGTTTTACCCTAACAGAGGGCCCTTTGGGTCATTTCGGTGCCCAAAGCATGCGAAACATCGCAGCTCTGAACCTTCTGAGGTGAGTGCGGCGTCAGGGTCGATTTTCGAGGACTCGAAATTGCCCCTTGACAAAGTACTTCGCCTCATGTTTGAGTGGAGCTGCGATGCTTCATATGAGGTGACCCATAGAGAGACCGGTGTGAGCTCCCGAACCACGGCCGATTGGTACCGAGCCATCCGGGAATCAATCACCATGGCCTTTCTTCAAGACCAAGATGATCGGGGGAAAATCGGTGGGCCTGGCTGCGTGGTTCAGGTGGACGAAGCCAAGTTTGGGCGTCGGAAGTACCACCGTGGCCGGACCATCGAGGGTCATTGGGTCTTAGGTATGATACAGGACGGCTCCCAAGATCTACGCTTGGTAGTTTGCCCTGGAAATTCTAGGACCTCAAAGACCCTTACCCCGATCATCGTAGACCATGTGGCCGATGACACCACCATGGGTATGAGCATCATTGGGTCAACCATCAAGAGAACTTTGTTAATCCAAGGAATGGTGCTCATACCCAAAGGATCGAGTCCTGTTGGCGTCCGGCGAGAGTCTTCTTCAGGGACCGGAGAATACCTGAAGAAGATTTCGCAGACCACTTAGTTGAATACCAGTGGAGGCGTTGGTCTTCAAAAAGTGGTCTCCAGCCATTCGAGGCACTGGTCAAAGTGGTTCGGGATGCTTGGCCACTTTAAGACACTGCTCCAACCTTGTAATAATTCCTAACCTAACCTATTAGTTGAAAAATCCTGACCTAACCTAAACGTTGCTAAGTCCTAACCTAACCTATTGGCTAGTAAAGTCCAACCCTTCCTCCTCGTGGTACTAGCTGGTTAACGCTAACAGGGCTCTGGCAGTACTGATAGAATAATGATTCAAGTATATGTATACCACTTAAACATGTATGCACGCGCGGCAAATTTTTTTGCCCCTCCCCTCCCCTCCCCCAAAGTGGGTGTGGCCGCTAGCGGTTAGGTTAGGTTAGGTTAGGTTAATTTTTTAATTTTAATTTTTTAATTTTAAAGAGTTCCACCGTCCGAAGACGGCTTCACGGTTTATTATAAAATAAAAATCGCATTGGTGTGACGCAAATGCGTCATACAGGAGATCCTTCCCATTTTCCGGAAGGAATATCGCATGTGCGTTTTACAAAAGGGGCATTGTTTGAGAGAGAGTTGCGTGTGTGCGGAAGGTGGGGTGTTGGATATATAAATTGAGTCGCTTGTGCGACTTGGCAGTGTAATGGATGGTTGCTGGGTTGTTTACAGTTGCCGATGCGTATGTGGGTTCGGGTTTGCGGAATTGGGTTTGTGGGAGAATTCCTATGTGGGTGGCGTATTTGCGTTTTTTGGGAAGGTTTACAGTTTTGTGGGGTGACAGATTTTCTGCGCGTGTGCGTTTGGAGTGGAACAAGGCTATTCGGGAGTACAATTATTGGGGCTTGAAATCGTTTGCATATGTCGCAATAGCGTTTTTCATTCTTGTGAGTGCGTCTTTGTATATGGGGCATCCATTTGAGAGACTATTGTGTCCGCGTACTTGGCCTGATCCTCCGTAAACGGGGTGTTTCTCGCAGTTGCGACAACGATGTTGCATTGGGTCGTTTGCGTGTTGGCAGTCGTTCACGGTGTGATTGCTAAGGCAGTTTCGGTTAGGTTAGGTTAGGTATAACAATCGTAGCTGAATATTTATCTGTTTATTTTCTTCCCCTGGAATTGAAATCTGTGATTAAACTTGTAATTCTTTTATATATTCATGGGAAAAGAATTAGAGGAAAAAGAGATTTGATTAGAAAGAATAAAAATCCAGAGAGAAAGAGAGAGAGAGAGAGAGAAAGTTCCAAGAAGAAGAAAATTAAGATGAACATGAACAACACAGAATTTACTTTAAACTCTCTTATTCTCCCTTTTCTGGAAATTCTGATAACTCACCGAGAATCAAATTCTGATTCAAAATAAAGAATAATTTTAATTTTCAAATTATACTAATGGTTCAATTCTCTA